>NC_085049.1:43602380-43782767 GCF_963662255.1 Cinclus cinclus | reverse complement strand
TTTACACCAGAGTTTGAAAAACAAATGTAGTATAAAAAGATGTTTATGACAGAGCCAGAATATCTAACATTACTAGATGCTCCAAATGCATATTCTCTTAATTGAGGAGTCTTTTGTCCCTGCAGTTTCCCTTTTCAAATAAACATCTCTTCCTCCTAACTTTGTCTTTAGGCACCTTACTGACAACAGTAGAAAACTTAAGTCTGCAAGATAAAATTTCCCTGCTGTCAGCAACAATCAATTACATTACTTCTAGTAAGTGCAAGGCATGTCAGAATTTGACCAACTAAAGAGTTGTTTTTTTTATTTTAATTCACGAAAAGGAAGAAGTAACTCGCTTTGGCTAAATACCCACTGCATGTTTCTGCAGTATCTATAACAGAAAAGCTCATTTTCCTTGAAAACAAGGCAGACACAATGCACCAAAAAAGTAAGTCCACAGAACAAGACAACAGAGAAATAGCACTGACAGTTCATAACAATCCTTAAATGTATGAGAGAAAATAAGCCTTTCATGTTCAAGCAACAGAGCAGCATTTCGTAGTCAGATGCAGAAATTAAGACAATTATATCTGCAAAATGTATCTTCAATACCTTGGCCTTGCCACACTTTTGATGGTATTACTAAAATTTTGTCACACACTGCGGAAGGTTGCATCCACTTCCAAACTGAGAACTCTGCTCCACCTACTCTTCGTGTCTCTGTACGAACTCTGGATTCATTTGCTGCAAGAAAATCAACTGCTCTGTTCCAGACTTTATTCATCTTCCTCCTTAAAGATTGAAGCAAGAATTACAAAGTTAGCACTACAACAACCTGCATAGTTGACATCCACCATATAAGAGAAGTCCAATGCTTTTCCTCCCACCTGTATCAATAGGAATCTCCAAAATATTACACTGTGCAATCTATTAAGAAATTAAAGTTATTCCTATCTGAAATTAAGTTAATTGACCAATTAATTTTTACTGGTTTTCCCTCCTTTCAGTACTTCTAGTGAGAACGTACCTGTCCTGTGGTGGTATTAGAGAATCACGCACATGTAAAATTGGCATGTAAGGCTGCAACTCTTTATTTTCTGAACATGCCTCGCTGTGGCTTCTTAGAACATCTGAGAACACCATAAAAAGAAACCAAACGGGTAACTATGTAGCTCATGCAAACATCAAGAAAATTGCCTCTTCTGGCAATTAACAGCTACGCTGAACACCCCTCCCAGTTTCAATAGTTAGGTTTTTCTGTAATTTTGAAACACTGTTTTCTCCAAACCATTCTTAAGGCAAGTTAATCAGTGTATTTATGTATCCCAGATAACTCTGAAGTACAGGTTTTTACAGTTACTCCTGATTGGTGCTTTTTAAGTGTTAGCCGAGATGGCCATCTTAGAAAATAAAGTGTCTTCCTTTCACTTCAACAAAACTTTGCAGACGAAAAAGGTTGAAATCAAGCAGTTCTGTTTTCTCTACCATCTCTGTATTTATGGTTACTACCATAAATGAAAGTAATAGAACAACTTAAGTAAAAGCTTAAAAACTACAAACACAACCTACTGCAAACACTGTGGCTTCAAGTAGAAAGAGGGGATTTCAGAGCTCAGTTATGCATACTATTTTACCAATGTAATTTGTGCTCAAATTAATTAAAAAACTGCTTTTTCTATGACAAACCATTAAGGATGGTATGAAGAACTACCACGTATTTTTGGAGCAGATATTTTAACTGAAGTTAGCTGAAAAAACAGATACAGAAAGCAAACTGTCATCATACTTTAGTAAACAAACATTGCATTTATATTTGTGTTCAATAGTAGGACAAAATACTACCAAGTCAATAGCAACTTTATAGCCATGTTGATGCAATTCACAAATTACAAGCTTTAAGTCAAAAGCTTTGATTAGGTTTAAAGGATGGGGTATGAAAAAAAAAGGGAAACAAAACACATGGATCACACTGGACCAGGAACTCTAACAGTATGATGACTAGTAAACAGAAAGAAACATAAATGAAATTATGCCAGCATTTTGAAAGTTTTTGCAAAGTTGCTGCAGATAGATCAGACACAACTGAACAAGCCATACCTATGATTTTCACCACCATATCATACATCTGCTTTGTTTCTTCTTCTTCTTTTGCCCAACGGTATTTCATGTAGTGTAAAACTCCCCAAACCATTGCTATACCTGCATTAACATGCATAATACTCTTTAAACAGTATTAGAGCATTGGATATTTAGCAGAGTTTTTAGGATTACAGTAGACTGAACTACCAAACAAGCACTGTACATTCCAAAGCTAGTGAAATACACTTACTGTACTCTCTCACTTGAAAGAGCAGTTACTTCTAGAAAAATATTTCATTGTTTTAAAAACAGCTCAGTATCCCAGATCATCTTTTCTGCATTTACCTTTTAAACTTCCTGGAACAACAGTGAAATATCCTCAAAATTAAAGCTATCATCTTTTTACTGAGCAGTCTGCTTTTTCTGATCAGTTCAACATGGAACTTTTGAAAGCCACAAGATTGCTCTGGCAGGGAAAAAAGATTTCCTAAAAAATGAGTATGTTCAGCTGACTATAGAAGCAGATGATAACAACCAGTGTGGAAATACAGTGGTGCAAGAGAAATGCAAAACAAACGCAAATTTAACCAAGACACCGATAGAAACTCTTAAGTTTTACGGTTGAATTAAAACTTTCTCTAAGTTTGCTTTCCCCCATGCACTTAGATAAATGAGTTACAACAAAAAAGGGTTGACTGCTTTAATTAACTTACCCCAAAGCAATATTGATAATCTGTGAGTTACATTAACAAATGCACGGCGAAAACGACACCTGAAAGACATGTTTGGACTAGTGGATTCCAGATACTTCACATCTGTCACATCAGTGACATCCATCTCATTAGGATCATTGCTGAGACACCTATTCAAAAATATACAGTAATAATGAGAAACGATACACTCTCTTAGAAGAAACTAAGTTAAGAAATAAATACCACTTACTTTATACCAACATCTTCCCCGCTATTCAAGATCCACTGTAATGATGCATTAAGTACACTTTCGTATTCTGGATCTAAAGTCTGTCAAAATACAATATTAATTAGTAATTTCATAAACAACCAGGGAGTTATGCCAAAAAATCCTGAAATACTGCACAGATTAGTAATCAAAACTTTATTGTTTCATTCCTGATTCTTCAGATTTTGAGTAGGTGTTCACTGGATAATCTATTAAATCTATTTATGGTACAAGCAGTTCTCAGACTCACCAGCATCCCTCAAACTAAGGACTATTTGAAAAGCCAAGCCACACTCGCCACTTTTATTCTCAACCCCAACCTAGTGCAAGAAAAAATTATTCAGCCACTAGGCGGCGATCACGGGAAATCTACTCCGAGTGAAACTTCAGCTAGATCCGAACTCCGCTGGAAATGCCTCCTATAATAAAAACCATTCCATGCTCCGTTCAATTTTAAGAAATTTGAATATAAATATAAAAATAACTAAAAATAGTTTTAAATAAATAGGGTTTTTTAAAAAGAACTAAATACAGTCTTAACAGACATTTTGAAAAAAAAATCCAGTATTTGAAGATCGAGAACTGACATCACTACATACACAAAAATAAAATTATTTTATATCAACTCTAACAGGACAACATACACTGCTATCTAAGCTAAGGCTTTCTCTGTAGCTCATCTTGCATGCTCTTTTGCAGAAAGAGAAAAATGAAAATAGAAGTTACTATTGTATTTGAAATTATAGTCCCCAAAAAGTTTTATTTCATCTTTCCTCTGAACCTCACATTGGCTTAGAATTCAAGCATAAGTACTTCAGAAAAGACAGTAATGGTTTCATTTCACCTTTGAGATTAAAGTATTGAAAATCTTATCACTGAACACAGAAATTCTGCAAAGCAACTGTATGATTAAATAAGACTTTCTACAAAGCAAAAAAAAATCACATTAAATTTGAGCTTCCTAGCAGAGCTAATACAGTTATGATAATAGTAAACAGTTATTATCATTCTTTCAGTGTAACAGACAGGCAAGACAATCAGCTCTAGGGCATCAGCTTAATTTTTTCCACAATGCACTGGTTTTAACAGATACAGATTATTATTGCCAAACCATAAACCAGTGTTAGCAGCTTCTCTGGGATGCTCTAAAGCATTGCCCCTTTGTGTCTACTACATACAAGTCCACCAAAATGCAAAATTTCTACACATTTGTGTATTAAATACATCAGACTTTAACTCCTCCCCATCCAATCAAAGAAATCTTACACTCCCTGCCTCTTAAAAGTTTCGAGTAGTTTTCCACTGAAGGGTACACCAACGTGGGCTAAAATAAACCCCACAGCTGTCAAGATGAGGCAAGAGTCATGTTTTGTTTGGGGAATGAGGCAGGGGAATGACAGAGTGGGATCTCATAATACTGCACAGCAATCAAATTAACAAAAAGGCCTTTTTTTGACCACTTGTATTTAAAGCATCATTGAATAACCTCTCCAAACAGCTGCTGCCTGTCAGGCTGCTTGCACAGATCGACATATCAACCTTTCTCCACAAAGAAAGGAAAACAGTCTTCTTTTCTACTAAGTCTCAAAAACCAATACAGTGATTTCTGGAGAAGCTTCTAGATATTTGAGTTTATTATAAATTTATTATTTCCACCAATCCAAATAATCTGCTGGTGTTTTAATGAAAGAGGAAAAAGCCCTGTACATCATTGAAGCACTACTTGCTACACTTCCACTGCAACTAAGTCAGTTTCTTTAACCCTCCCACTCCACAAATGCTCACCACATCCCCAAATCAAAATCATATGTAGCATGTATTCAAGTCATCAGTTCCCATCATTTCCAAATAACATTCAATACTAAGTAAAATTTTAATCAATACATTAGGCATGAAAACAGGCCTTACAAATTACAACCAATACAAATCTTCTATACAATCAATGAAAAATAACTCATTTGCTTACTTTTAAATATGCAGCTGCCTCCTGGACGGTAAGGTTTCTTTGAATAGAGCTGCCACATTCATGTTCCCCTGGTAAAAATGAAGACGTTTATTTTGATCTATTTATTACTGCACTATGTAAAGTAACATCACCTAAACACCAGCCTACGGTTAACAAAATTTACACAAGCATCAACAGCAGTACAGTAATCCTCATAGGTTCCACTAAAAATATGGAAAAATCACTGCACAAATTTCTCATTCAAAAGGAGTTAAAAACCCCCGATGATTTTCAGAGCTAATAATATGTACAAATCACAGCAATACAATCTCATGTATGGCTCAGAAAGCTTATTTCAGTATTTACACCAGAAGCAGAATAGTAGGTAGCTTGAAGAGCAATCAGAAGGACATTACCATATAGAAGTTACTGTACCCCAACTCAGTTTCCAGGTATTTTTTCTTTAACTCTGAAACCTGTATTATCTTTTATAGAGACCAAGTTCCAGTTGCAATACATCCATAGTATTTCAGGCACTATGAAGTTACTGTGCTTTAGATTGGCCTAAGTTATTCTTGTAACTCATTGCTTTCCTGAACACGTACAAAATCCACTATGGCTTGAATTGGGTGCTTTTACCATCTCCTAGTGGTTTTGGAATATGTGCAGAAGTAGCCAGGAAATAAGGTATTTATATGCATAGTAGGTTCTCAGAGCAATGTGCCATCATCTCCCTGGTTTTACCTGCTAAACTAAAGGTACATGGTTCATGCAACAACAACAACAACAATAAAGTGGAAGTAGTGACTGTCGTATCAACACAAAGCCATACAGAAAAGGGAAAGGTCTAAGACCAGCTTTTCAACTACCACTAGGCCATATAATTTCTGAAGAACTGTCAGCAGTGACAAGTCACTTGTTTTCCCTGATATTTCTTAAAAAGCCCTAAATCTTGGCACCTCTAACTATCCTTTTACTGCGCCAAAACAATAAAATACAAAACAACAAACCCAGTCTTTCATTGGCCCAGTGTTATGCCTGCCTTACCTTCTTGAATCTATGCCAAGTTGTACTAGTCCCAAAACTATAGCAAGGCTAAGAAGATTTAAGATACTTGTGCTTCTATATAACATAAATCTTCACTAATATTGGGATATACTTTAAAAAGAGCAGTTTCAAGTATTAGTTGCCTACACAAACAGTTATATTCAAGGCAATGTGATCAAAAGTTAGGAAACACTAGCAAGTTATGGAGAAGCACCTTCATGCCTCATTCAGTAGGAGTTCCAAAGAAATACATGTTTCTATGAAGCCGAAGTCCTTCTCAGAATGCTGAAGTTTTGTTCAGTACACTTCAAAATATTTAAGAGAATTTGACCTAGCAAGCACATTAGTGTAACAGAGATGCTCTTACTGTTGGGATATAGAGAAATAGGAACAGTGTTTTTAAGAGTGTTCATATGCTAACTGGCCTAGAAGTGCTGCTGGAACTAAGCCTGTGTGCATGCATGTATTTTCAATCAGGTGCTCAGCAGAAAACTTTACAAGCTGTTTCACTTGAAAATTAGCATGCAATGTCTAAGAGTTTCAAAGTGCCTGAATCTACTGTAATGGCAATACTAGACAGATCACTGCTGAAAATTGACACTACTTTCATAAAAGTCTACTCTAGTTTTAGAACTCAGCACCTGAATTCTTGTATATAATTTAGGCAGACTTTGTTTTTGTAGAGCATAAACTGTACAGCCTGTAAATTTACATGTGTTATCATCAGTGATTTCATGTTTCAAGATTAGCAGACTTGGAATAACTATACATCATACTCATATAGTCTCTGGGGTAAACATACTGTTTTAAATCTAGAACTGATGAAATAAATACAACAAACCCAAAACATATCTCTGTAAAAGCCATATGTACAACTTACATCTGATATTAAGTTGTATGATATGAGCAAGTCTGACAGGTATTCCTACATTTAAGTCTCTTTTCTCTTGTTTGGTAAGACCTGAAGTCTTTCTGGGGTCTTTGTACTATAGAGAAAGTATGTCAATCATGCTTTGAACCAAACAGCTTGTGAGAGAAGGGGGATGAGAACCTTCTGCTAAAAAGCTTTTCTTTGGTTGTTTTTTAATTATCTAGATAAGAAGAAAAGCCCTGTTATGAAATAAATCAGAGAGAATTAAAAGGATGAGGTTAATACACCGACAAGAAAGGAAATCAAACACACAAGCAGGAGACAGATTGTGAAAAATATGAATTCTTAAAAAGAAGTTTCAGGGTTCGTGTTAAGATTTTTCACCTTTTGAGAACACAGCATTACCTTTTACAACAGGACAAAAGCCTCCTTAGATAGGGGACTACTGGATTACTTCAGCAGTTTTAAACGCTAATCTTATTTGCCTTCTTCCAAGAATGACATTTAGGCAGCACCCAGCCAGCACACTGACTTAACAGCTTCTGGTCCCCTCTTCAGAAACCAGCAGTTTCCTCTCAATCCTGCTGCTGAAATTTTTTTCCAAACAGTACTCCCTCTGAACAAGTCTAACAGTTAAAAACACCTTTGCTGCCTGGGCTCTGACAATGTCTAAGGCCCATCAGTGCAAATTTCCCTCAAGTAATACTGGGGCAAGGGGGAGAGGAATAAAAATCACTTTCATGTTGTCTCCCACTCTCCAAAAAAGTGAGCTAATTAGAGTTACGGAGTTTCAGTCTTGTAGAAAAAGCTATTGGAGACACAGTTTCTTGTTCCAACACATATTTTGCTGCAAACCCTTTAACAGCCTTCTTCTGAGAAACTCATGAATTTGAAAGCTTGCAGAAAGTTAGGCATTTCACAAGTCAGACAACCTTCAGTTTTACTGCAATAGCAGGATATTCCTATATGCCATTTCAGTCACTGCATTAGCTAATAGTTCTGCAAATGAAGGCTTACTTTGAATAACTTTGGTGCAATCATTAACCACTTGGCCTGGAAACCCACTTTCCATAGTCTGAGCCAAAAATGTTTCCCAACTGTTCCATTTGAGGCCCTATATTCAGGAATAAAACTGAAGCACAGTAAAAAAACTTTACACAAGTCTGCTGCTATATACATCTGAGATATTTGTAAAAACTGCCCTTTGTTATAATGCCTGCTGTGAGCTTACAGAAAGCATGGACCTCTGAGCTTACAACTTTCCTTGGGCACCAATCACTGATTTCAAGAGCAATCAAAGAACCTTTCTATTTGCTTTTGTAGAAAGGCAAAAAGTAGCACATCCCAGCAAGGATCATAAAACTACACTTTAGCTTATGTTAGTGTATTTGAGCAAGCCACTTAAGAAGTTAAATTCTTCTAGAAATACTACCAAAAAGCAACTAAAGATTCAGATCTAAAGAAATATTTAGTGTGTCTCAATTGCTTCTAATACAGAAACCAAGTCAGCTCTTCTTTCCCACACAGGCTAGAATATTTAAAACTGACTTTCATTTATGCATTTAACTTATAAGCTGCAGCATATGAAGGTTACAGAAATATAAAAAAAAATTGAAGTACTTGCTTTACACTGGAAGTAATTTTCTCATTTGGTAGCAAAACACAGTGGAAATCTAATATTTCAAGGAAGATGTAGATTTAGCACAGATCTCTAGCTTTTAACTTGATGTGATATGGCCACCAATACAAACTGCAAGCAGTATACAAAACATTTGTTTAGTATGTCTCGTGTTTTCAGGTTATTTGCAGGAGAACACTAAAGTGGGGAGCTCATGAAAAGCAGAAGCAGACCAAGAGCAAGTAAGAATGCATTCTCTCCCAAAGGCAAATTCGACAGCTCAATAACACTGCAGGACACCAGAACTTGCTAAATAGCTGTTCAATCACTGGTTGGAAACAGCACAATATTAATTACCTGAAAAACCAAAGATCAAGGAGAATGACAGAACAGATAGCCTTTGACAGCCATCAGATACAGTAGCTGATACTTGAAATTAATCTTAAGTAACATAAGGTGTTTTGCCAGGATTGTCTTCCACCCATGCATTTATCAGGAAGCCTTGTTACATATGAAAGCCTAATTCATCCCTGCATCTCAAGGACCTGTGAAAAGAAGGAAATTGTCTAAATCTGACTGTCACACTGAAGAATGCCAGGCAAAAGAAACAGCTATCTAAAAAATCCTTTAAAGGATTTTAAAGGGGTCATACCCATGGGTAGCTGGCTGCTTCTTGTGAATACAGTGGTTAGATGCATTCAGTTTGCAAGTCTGACTGAAAATGGATGTGATCTATTGAGGTCTCTCCAATGAACTAATTCTATTTTTTAAAAAAAAAAAAAAACAGGTATTTTGGTTTAGCAGAAAGTGTTGGGTGCTGAAATATATACTGTTTAGAAAAAGTTGCTGTTTTGAAGAACGGCTAAACCATTCAGGACAAGAACATGGGAACACAAATTTCAGCTCAAGGGAGAAGCACTATCTGCTCATCCAGTTCTGAGATTCCTGTGAGGAAAAAAAATCACTCACTATAGGTTTGGCAGACTAGGAATTCTGAGAATAGTGATGGATTAAAGGAAACCTATTTTTATATTGGATAATTAAATAAATCGACAATGTATAGGAATGCCACAGTCCAGAATAGGTATCTACAGATGGAACATGGTATATTAAGTCAAAATTAAGGAACTGTTACTCTGACATTTTCTTCCTCAAAAAACTTACCTACCTTCTAAAATAAAAGCCACATCACTGGCTCTCCACTTGAAGTTGACAAGGTAAGAAACTAGAGCAGTAAAAATATTAAGTCTGTTTTATTAAACAGAGCTAGAAACCAAATTTTAAGGGAACCATCTTTATGGTAGTCAAGATGTTGAATAAAGCTTAACAGAACAGACTACTTCAAGTTTCCAGCCTGCCTTTTTAATATTAATAGTTATAACATGAACAAATGATTCATAGCCAAGTATGAAATGAGAGAAACTTTTCCAAGTATGTGGCAGAGAGACCTGAAAGGCACCACTTTGAGTAAATCTGTATTCCTTAACTTCTTTGAAGAACTGCACTGTTCACAAGAACAACACTCTTAAATCCTGCATCTCCCTTGCAGCTTTCCATGTTTTATGCCTTTTAAACTGTTTCCAGATATTGTGCCAGGTCTACATTAATATGGTATTCAAAAATGTATGGCAGACATCTTCCCCCTGCATCTTAAGAAACTTTGCAATGAGTAGAATTTCTGTCTAAGATGGCTTAGGACCTTCTTCAGACTGTATGAAAGCTATTCTGCTGAGCAACCAGGTAATCTCACATTACAGCTCCCATCTGGAGAACTACCTAACCAGAAAGGATAGTTGTATTTTTCAAAAGGAAGCATTTGAAGATCCTGCTGGCCAGAAATAGACTAATAGAGAATAATGCATCTTTGAGCCCTGGTGAAGCAAGCAGCTGTCTCGGAGCATACAAATTCTTCCTCATAAAGGCACACAAGTAAAGATTTATATATGTCTATGTGCACGGCAGTAAGACCCAGCTAATAAAGAAAACTCCCTTTCTTTCATGGACAAAGAGATTATGTGCTAAATCTTTTTATCCATGCAAGTGCATTGTTTACTGTGTGGCCCCTGGAGGGCCAGATGACACACTGAACAAACAGCAAGCTGTTACATTCTTCAAAAGACAGAGGGAAGCAGCATGATAATGATCTAAGCAAGGAAAAGCAACAATCACTTTGAATGCTCAGCTACAGTAAGGTCTATGTCAGAAGACAACCAGAAGACAAGATTAAGAGACTGGAGCATCTCTCTTATGAGGAAGATGGAGGGAGCTGGACCTGCTCAGCCACAAGAAGAGACAACTGAGAGGGAACCTCATCAATGTCTATAATTATCTGAAGGAAGGATGTCAGAAGCATGGATCCAGGCTCTTCTTGGTGATATCCAGCAACAGGACAAGAGGCAATAGGCAGAGACTGATGCGTAGGAAGCTCCACCTGAACACGAGGAAGAATTCTTTACTGTGTGGCTGACTGAGCACTGGACCACACTGTCCAGAAAGCATGTGGAATCTTCCTTGCTGGAGACGTTCAAGAACTGTTTGGATGCAATCCTATGCCATGTGTTCTGGGATGACCCTGCTTGAGCAAGGAGGTTGGCCCAAATGACCCACTGTGATTCTTTCCAACTTGACCCATTCTGTGATTCTCTGATGTAAACAAACCAAAATGTGTGAGGTTTGTCCAAACCTACTTAATTCACCATAGACACTGTAAATGCTGTGGTAACAAAATGTTTCTGCAGGAAGATAGATTACTGTTGCAATTTAAAGGGTATTACAGAGCTGCTCAAATTTCTCACATATTTCTTATACTGCCTTGACATATTATATTGTCAGCTTCACATCTGACACAGAGCTGTTTCCACATTTTTTCATGTTTGCAAAATGTCGGTAGTACCTGACAACAGAAAAGCCTTTTTGGTAAAACTTTCTGATGCAAAACAAATAGTTGGCACAAAGACCAGTAAGACCTCATGAACACATTATGGGTTAAATATGCAAGGATGATAAAAATAGTTTAATTGTCATGACACACACTCAGCTGTAGCTCTCATTCACCAGATGCCAAAGTTGTAATCACAGCCTTAACTTCACCATTTCCTGACTGTGATGTGCAAGTATATGTGCAGTTTAAAACTCTGTTCCTTATGACTCTAGATAAAACCAGCCTACTTTTTACTTTGAGTATCCAATAATACTATCCCTAAACACCAACTCTGACATGTTACTATGTGCAGCACTATTCATTACTATATAACTCATATGGCTAAGTTGGACATTTTGTGTAACAAGGCAATCTTGTTCAACCACTACTGTTCACTTTATTGGCAACCATTTTATCACGGTTGCAAAATATTTTGATTTTCACCACAGTGAATTAACAACCTTTCAGAAACCCACACATATAGCAAATTTGATTTAACCCTTTTAAAAAAATAAGATTAGTAAAGTATTAAGACTTTGGGTCAAAAAAGCACACAGGATCACAGTATTCAAGACCCTATCATGTTAGCAAACATTGCAAGAAAAGGTGCTACACTGGTGGCAAAAAAGTATAAGTGAACTAGATACAGGGTTTCAAGTTACCCAACACCGAACTCTAAATGGCTATCAGGGACCCAGTTATCACTATCTGAGCAGGGACTTTTTTGTAGTTGTTGCCATAATGTTACATCACAATATTTTTAACTGTTACCTGCTACTTGTGCCAATTTATCATGAAGTGCATACAAGCTCTTCATCATGAGACTTATTTCATATTCCTAGAATGAGAAAAACATTTATGTTAAAGCAAGCAGTAGTACAGATGTCCTTTTCTCCATTTATCCCAAATATCTTTATATATCATGAGGAAAAAACCCAGAGTTTACACATACCCTGTTGAAAGCTGTAATATCTCACATACCAACAGTGATACAGGCAATAGATTTTGAATCCAAGTATTCACTACATTGAATTTTCAAATTTTGACTGAAGGTAAACTAGATTGCAGCTTGGACTCTGACAGATCTGCCAGTTAAAACCAACAGACTCTCAGTAGTACTCTGACACTACTGAGAGATTAGTGAAATGACTCAGAAGAAGTCTGCTTTGTTTGGGGTGATTTTTTAATAGCTACTATGGATAAGTTTTATTCTTTATAAATGTGCACTGACATTTTATACAAGCCACGCTACCATCTGTTCATACTCCGATATAAAATTCAGAGAAAAGGAAGATTTTTTTTTTGCCTACCTTCAAATGATAGTGATTTAATTAAAGAAACAACCAAACAAACAACCCTCACCAAACAAAAAGCCAAAACAAAGCAGGCCAGAAAGCTGTAGACTATTTTGTTGATACTTCCTGCATACACCATAATACAAAAAGGCCTAATTCCCAAAACAAACATGAATATGAGATGTTACATAATTGCTACTTACAGGGGAGTTAAACTTTTCAAGATAATAAGCAATTTTATTTAAATAAAACCAGGACCATTTAATATTAGAAGTATTAGTCAAAACAAAGACAAAGAACATGCAATTACATACACAGACAATTACATACACTAAAGGCTATTCTGGAACGTTGAAGTTTTAACAAATGGCTAAGACCAGAGCCTTCATTCAAAAAAATACTAAAAAAAGCAATTTTCCAGTTAGTGCATATGCTGATTATACTAATTTTGTAAAAAAACCTAACTATATTAGGCTTAATTCCCTGATGCACCAGTACTATTGACATAATTTTAAAATGTGAATAGTCCAATTCTTTTCTCTAAGAAAATTGCTACCAGAAAAGCAAAATACTTCTTTCAAAATGGACAAGTTATTTCCCAACAGGGCCATCAACAATTACCAGCATCATCTCTCCCTGTTCTGGTACTATAAAACCATTAAGATGATGTAGTTGATACTCCTCAGGAAACTAACCAATCTTATTAACTCACTTCCTGGCTAGAAAACACTGTGAATGGCAGAAGAGGAGAATCAATCCTTCAGCACATATACAAACCACCAGGAGTACTTCAAGTTCCATTTATTTCCAGTAGGTACACCCATGACTTCAGTAATAGCTACAGTAAGATAAACGTGAGAAATATTACTGTGACCAATTTTTTTTCTCCTAATTAACGGTTGGACCATGTGAAAAAAGGAACTGGCCAGTATAACCTTTGTAGCTAACACTCAAGCATGCAATAGGATTACTATCAACAGTGCAGTAGAAACAGGAGAAAGTAACACATAGAACAGATTCTCAGGCTGAGTCCAGTGCACAAAATACGTTCTCTCCACAATAGTAAAGTAATTTTGAAAGAATCCCCAGAATCTGCCTAAATAAATTTAATTTGTTCAAGAGATTCACAAACATTTTCTATCCAAGAAACCAGCCAAGGCCACCTGCTTAATACCCAGTTATTCACTTTCAGAGAGTTCAATCCTAGACACAAAAACCCACCAATCCACCAAACAAAAAAATCCCAATCCCAGACAGTAAACCAAAAAAAAGTGCCCCCTCAAATCCTCCACAATTATCCTGTAATACTTGCTTATATATGCCTAGCAAAAGCAGATCACTATGTTTACAATTCAAGTCAGAAGAGAGATCCACCTGAATGCATGCTGCACAACTATGAATAACACAGATAGCTTCAACGGTGACATCTCAAAAATGGTTAGACTGATACTTCAGACAAAAAAAGTGAATATAGGAACAAGTAACAGAATGGAATCAAAGTGAAAAAGACAAATTTTAAAATTCATTTTGAAGGACTTTAACCCTTGCTCTTCCATAGCACAAAGATCCTGGTGTTTCAGGTAAATTATCTCTTGCCAGCAGTGCTTTCAAGGTTGAGAAGTAAATGGTAACAAATGGTAACAGTAAGTGAAAAACTGTTACATTTAATCTCAAAATTTACAACACTCTTTACAACACAAATTATGTATTATTTTCATTGTATATGAAGCAACCAGTATGCCTCAGCCAAATCTTGCAATCCTATTTATAGTACCCACAACAAAAAAGAAAATTAAAACATCAGCTACAAGAACTGCATTTATTTCCTGCAAGTTATACTAAAACTGCATCCTTCTGAATAGATCTATATTGTTTTTATACAATCATGTAACAGATTAAAATCTCAATGTTAAGTGGTTTTACTTACTTGTATTTTTTGGAGTTCTTCACTAAAGGGATCCTTGACTGTCAAAAAAAAAAAAAGAAAATTAATTTACTCCAAGGGTCTGAAAATACTAAAAAGATATATCAACATTATAGCTTTATGACAAAACTGTAATAGTTGAGATAAAAACAAGGTCCATAATAAGACAAATAACAAAGAGACATCTATTAACCTTTACCCTAACTCTGCATTTAACAATGCAGTGTCGTAGCATTTAGGTTAAACCAGAATTCTGTATGTCAACAAATTTCACAGCTACTTCCTTACAAACGAAGCTGTGCTTGCCATTTGCCGAACTCTTGCTTTAACTAACTAAATTGTTTTGAAATAATTTGAAGATTTTACATTTTAGTGGACAACTGAAAAAAGGAAAACCACTTTCTTACTAACCATTAATACATACAATGAAATTCTACAACTCCATATTTTCTTTTTAACAAGAGACAACACACTGAGAGCTCATGCACTCTCATGCATACATGTATCCACAAAACATCAAGAGTTTGCCCACCTAAGAGTAGACTGATTGACAAGATCTTGATTTCTGAACCACATGCTTAAACTGATCCATTAATTTAGTTATAAATGGAAATTACAAGAGCTATATAAAGGTTGACACGTTAGATCAAACTCATGGCAAGACTTCTCCTTTAGGAGAAACAGAGGATACAAAAGAAACTAAGGACCAACTTATAAAACGGGGCTCCCAACCTTAGTCACGTGCAAGTGAATATAGGTAAGAAACTAACAAAAAAAATTCTAAGAACAAACCTAATTATTTGTGAAAGAATATGATTTTTATTAACTGCATGAACTTCAGTAGCACTCTTGTCAGCAGATAAAATCTTAGTTTTGAAAGGAAGTTTGAAGTAGAAATCATTACCCTGTCTTTGCTCTACACACAGCAATGATAAGATTCACATTCCTATGGTTACAACCAACAAATGATGTATAAAACAGTGGGACAATGAAAATGCTTTCTAAATGAAGAGCGTGTGGTGCTCTGCAACTTTGCAAACAAGTTTGTCTGTGTGCCTGAACTCAGAAAAAAAATTAAGCATGTTACCTACCCAGAAAGCCCTTCTTTGGCTTCTTCTGATACAGCAAATGGAAAAAAAACTCCACCCAAACACAGGGACTGGTTTTCACAGGCATCCAATTACTGTATTCAGATATAAGATTAATTAAAGCTGATAGAAGCACACGTTGAAGACTCTTGCAAACCAAGCCCTACAGCCCTTGAGTTTCATTCTACAGGTCCAAATTCACAGCCATTGCTTACTGGATTATCAAGCTACCAACCAAAAAGTTTTAAGTATTTCATTATTTAACTCAATCAAATACACCCAGCACACTAAATGTTCAATCTAAAAAACCTAAAATGGGAGTAAACACCTAGTTTGATCGTTAGTTATCCAGACAAGGATAATTACAAACTCCAGGGTCAATCTTTTTGAGCATACATGAACTCTTGATTGAGTAGTGGTTTTAGATTGGAAGGGGAGTACAAACACAAGACACAGGGGTGTATATGTTTCAGTATACCCGACTAACATATTTTAGCACTGACGAAAGTCATGAAGCAAACACATGCAACACTGCCATGCCTGCAAAGAGACAAATTGAAAACTGTCACCTGAAATTCTAGATATACTAGGGCAGTCCAGCAATTAAGTGAAAGTTATTGTGGTGGTTACACTTTTCCAGCATCACAATCCCAGTGTAAAAATCAATCTTACATTTGGGCACCTCCATGTTTACATAAATTAACACCTTGAATTTATTAAGCAAGTCAGATGAGATGTCAACGTTTGCCTCTCCTTCACAAATACATAAAGGTTACAATGACCAAGAATACCAACCACCTCCTCAAAATTACCTATCACAAAAATGTAACAATCTTTAAAACTCCTTATTTTAACTCACACAATAGGATTTCCATGAAATCCCTCTGAAGTTAGTGATTGTTATAGTTATCCAAAACCTGAAGTACATTTTTTTATAGGATGCTATTTTGTTTAGCAAGACTGGTGCCTTAAGAGGCAAGTATGCAAAATGCAATTGCAGCAATTTATCAGCTGCATATGCAATTACAACTGATAATCAACCTGCATTTATTTACCACTTAACCTCAGTTCACTTGAGTTAATAAGGCCACTCCTTAACTCCTTCAGTAACTCCTCTTTTGAATACACCCTTCTTTCTTTTGTCCAGAACATAATCTCTTACCAAATCCTCCTACATACTCCAGTCACAGATGTAAAGTTTTCATCTACTCCAACATGCCTAAGGTATTTCAATATATTACATCAGCATTCTTGGTTTCAAAAGCTTTCTTGACAGTTCTTAGAATATGTAACTATACTTATAAAAGAGTGATAAATTCTTATTTTACCAAACTAAACATTAAATTAAGAATTATTAATATAAGATTTTTATCTGAAAATATACTTCCAAGGCTCCTCCTCAAAAAGGGTTTGAGACCTCTACCATGCAACAATTGCCAGCCTTGAAAATCTATCAAGCTCACATTTAAAGGAGTTCAAAGAACAACTTACCATCTAGTTATGCTACAAAGTTAAAACACCTATGCTTGTACCAGAGGAAAGTAATAGGACTATTCAGCACTTCCATAATATTCATGCATTCACTTCTTCCCTCACTCTTCCACATTTGAGAGTCCTCTTCCTCCCTGCTACAGAAGTCACCTCTGAACCCTTCTGCAGCTCTACGTTCCTCCTAACATTTTAAGATGACATTTTAACAGAACCATTGTAACGCCATAATCTTTCTGAATGTACAGATAATTTGATTTTATAGATGAAAAAGCAAAATTCCAATGCAACTTTAAGGATCTGTAAAGCCTCAGCTGCAGAAACAATGATCCAAATTAACCTGTAAGCACCTCATTTCTCAGTGTGACGACACAAAGCATCAAATACCATTCACTCAAAGGATTCAGAGACTCTGCATTACAACATACACCTCCAAGTTAGCAGCTTCCGCAGATGCAACAATGTTCTTCCCTGCAAAGTACTTTTCTCCTCCTCATCCACTATGCCATAAGCAGACTAATTCGAAAACAGAAGTAGCAACATTTCCAAAATCCACCTTACAGGGATGTGTTCTGTAAGCAGATAACCTAATGCTTTCCATCAGATTTTTTCCCCTCTTAAAACAGATACATTAGCTGAATAATGAACTGCTGCCAGAGTAAGAAACAACACTAGAAGCATTATCAGAAATCGGCCTTTAGCCCAGCCTTCTTCTATATGATCTCAAAACCAAATTTTCAGTATATTTACAACCCAAGTATTTTCAATGTCAGCTAACAGATCTGTAATTTTTCTACATCTAGGATCAAGGTGTGACTTCATCCAGTGACATACTGTGTAAATATTGTGAGAATAATTCCAAAATATTGTCTCTCAGAACTCCTAAACCTTAAAATGCCAGAAAAATATCAAACAAACAAGTTACTACACAAAATGTTATTCCAGAACTCAGTATTTCAAATTTCCTAAATAAAATAATCCTGCCTTTATTTTCCTGTCTGCAATTATTCAATGCTCAAAACAGACAAGAAGTTTTGCACAGCCTTCCACCTCCGTATTTCTCCAATTCAGGTAGAAACCACTTCGAACCAGTAGGCTAAATCCCTCTGCTCTGATATTAAGACATCAAATCATACAGCAATTCCTTCACCACAGATCATCTTTGTGTGCTTTGGAAATGGTTTTTGCATTTCTAATTGAGTCCTCCATTATAGCTTGAATAGTCCTTGGCCCCCTCAGTTTTGAAGAGCACAATGTGCTCTTCAATGTGCCGCGAGGATTAGAGAACTCTATAAATGGCTGAACATTTCCTTAACATCTAGTCACTTTTTCAACTGGCTCAGTTTAAAGTGCTTTTGTTGATAATTTTTCCAGACAATATAATTTTAATTAATTCTGTTTGCAAGTGATGTAACGACTGATGACATAACCAACAATTTCATGTTGTTCACTTTTTTTGACAAAGCCTTCCTCCAAAAGAATTAAAACAATCATATTTGCAATATACACTTTAGACACTTTTCTATCAGCACTAAAAATAAGTCTTCATGATTTTAGGTAAAAGGGTATGACCTACCGGAGTTGTCCACTACTCAACAAAAAATAAAAAGCCCAAGAAATGACAACAAAATAATCCCTCTCCTCTGTTTAGCTGTATCACCCTTCCTAGAAAGGTTAAAATCTACTCCTGCCTACTTAAATGCTGGTAAGAACAGACCTGAATGTCAAAAGGTGTTCCTGCGAGTCATGCCAATTTCATCCATATTTAAGAAGAGACACGAGTGTTTTGGGAAAGATTCTCATCAGATTATTCAGTTTCACTAGAATAAAAACATTAGTTTCATTCTAGTATTCATATTACCGATCAAAAAAACCTAGAAATTCTAAAAGCTGTCAGTTCTTAAGAATATTTAAGGAAATATTTTTAGTAACAGTATTTGCATGGATGCTCTTTTGCATTATATTACAAAACATACAAGAAACAGCTGTCTCTGTCCTATTAGGGAAAATGGCCCAAAAGTGCACTTGCCATGCATTGTAAAAATTAGATTAAAATCACATTCCTTGCACACACCTACATACAGCATTCACTACAGGCTAGTGTGTGTACCTACAAAATAAAAAACCCACTACAGTAAGACTGCTCTTACAAGCAGTTGCAAAACATTACCAGGAGAAACTAGACTTCAAACACACTTCAACATTTTACAATGGGTAGAGAATCTAAATAGGCTTCTGTAATAGCTCTTCTGCCTTCTGCTGCACCTTTCCCAAGTATTTTAGCTCCTTACATTTTATAAGGTCAAAAAATACCCACCACTTCAACAAATGAATACGAATTTAGAAAAAGGGGAAACTCCATCTTGAAAGCATGGCAACACAACATGCTTTATGTTAAACTAGGAAGTCTTCTGCTTTCCTCAAACTCCAAAGTTCAAAGTGGAAAGCAAACTAATAAGGCAAGTGCTACTGAAACACAGAAGGTTTAAGAATCAACGGGAAGCTGCAATTAAATACTGAATCTACTGTGACTCTGCCAAGGGGCCCAGTCTTGATAAAAATATCCTGTGATTTTGTACAAGTAGTAAGGATTTCCGTCTTGAAGAGTTTCCAACATAAAAACACCCAGTTATAATCTCTTCTTCCAGACAGACTTCAATTACAAAGTACTAGTAAGAGTATGAGCAGTTTACAACATCCAAAGGTAACATGCAAAGGGAGAACACTGACAATAAAACTCTTAAAAGGCCATTGATCATGAGCACAAAGTCAAGATACAGATCAAATAGGAATTTTTCATCTTTTAAACTGGGTCTCTGCTGTGCCTCCATTCTTTTAACCATTCACACACATTGGTCTATCAGTGCTTGCTGCACTAAGAGCAGCAGAACTGCTGAACAATATATTTACAAAGCCTGAACACAACAGCAGAAGTCTTAAAATAGGTTCTCTATGCAGTACATACAGAGGTAGTTGACAACAGGTCTCTTGGCATCTCTTGGCACGACAAAGATAAGCTTTCACCGAGGAAGCAGCAGTCAGTTTACCACAACTATCCATACTAGTTAAGAGAAAAAAGAAAAACTGCTCACCACATACTGTGGAAGTCTGAAGACCTCAAAATCAGGATGAGCTTGGAAGTAATACACAACATAACACACTTGACTGGACATGCATAACAGCACGCAGTATTGAGTTACTTGTATTTTTACTCCACTGGAGTAAGACTCTGAAGAGCTGGCTAACCTCCCAGGCTGCCTACCATAGCAACTGCATTTGTTTGATGATTTGTTTGATTCATCTACCTGGTTCAAATAAAAGTCATCCAAAGGGAACAAGTGGACTAACACATCACTATCCTTTACTCAGATGAAGAGTTTGCTTGAAGTAAGACTGAACTTGAACTAATGTTATCATCACTGTTTATTAATAAAATAGGTTATGCCCCTTGGTTAAAAGGTTACATCATCAGCTTGTGGATTAAGGTGGTGAATCTTCTAGCAGTACTATGTGCACTTCTGACCCTGGTGGATCTAGAGAGGAGAAAAAAGCCAAGAAAAACCAAAACCTTTCTTAAAACTCACCTGCCATGCAGAAACAGGAAAAAAAGACATAAAGGAAGTACAAGTGAGTCTTACCAAGAGCTCAAACACTAGGGGCAATAAAACCATACCACACCTTTGGCACATAGGAACTCTGTAATATGTAGGTTACTACATAGTAGCACAAAGCTCAGTGCTTGAACTATGAAAAAAAAAATACAGAACAAGATCCTAACTCTATTTCCTCAAACCATGTATCTCGTGCTCAAGGGAGCTGGCCATATAGTTAGTCTGATCCCAGGGCTTGTGTAAGCAGCTTGGTACATTCTCATTTTCTGAATGGCAAACGATATCACATGCTAACTCATTCCCTTACAGACCAAACAGGCAGATCATATTTGGCCTTAGGTTCCCAATTACCAGGACCAGCTCCTTCCCAGGGCTGCTACTTTTATGTCTTTTCCCTCCAGTCTGCTCACCCTCAAAAGCAATCACTTTAATACCACGCATCCTACACAGCAGAATAAAACAAGTCTGGATTTAGCATCTCATGGTTTTCCTCCCACCTCTACTTCATGCACATTTGTACTCAATCTGCACATTTTTGTTGTCAGTTCAATAAGAAGCATCTTCAGCTGAAGGTCAAAAGGAAACAAAAAAAGTGTTTTAAGTCATAAATAAAAAGCCACTGTACAATTCCGCAGTATGCTGACACATCCACGCTCAATGTAAGCAACTGAAACAACAGAGTCTACAGTGTTTCTGCAAGGAGTACCACCTCTGATGGAAGTAAAACTTAACAGGCATTGATCATAATACACCCAGGATCACCAAATCGAACTGCACATACATACCTGCCCATTCTGAATGACTGAGCTGTCAGGAGTACTCAAAAGATTGGTATTTCTCCTCCTAGTTCAAAGGTCACTGTACAAACAGTACAGCAGAATAACTCTCTTAGATGCTCTCAACACTCCCTTTTTAGTTTTCTTTTGCGTTTATATAAAAATGAACATGCAGTTATTATTATATGCCAAAGACAAAGTACCCAAACATGAACACATCCTTTAAACACAGCTCAGAATCTCCATTTCCCATAGTGCCTTACAAACGCTTTTATCCACACCTGCTTTTACATAAGCACATGTAAAAGCATAAGTACATCTCATGCTAAGAGATGCAGACAAGAGAAGCAAAACACAAAAATAAATCACAAAATTAGTTCCTTCTCCAGAAGAAAATCTGAACCTCTTCTCTGATTTTCTCAGCTAGGCAAAGTCTCCCCAGGACAACATAAAACTCCTTTCATGTACACACCCCCAGAAAAAGCCACAAAACCAACTCAATTAAAAAAAATTAAAAATCAGGTTTTTTTAAAATACACCATGCCTTTCTCCTCCCCACACTTTCTTGAGTCATACACGGAGTGCGCACCAATACAAAAAAATACTAGATTGAAACTAATATGATACTCTCCTTTGCAAGACACCACCATGGAATTTCATAAATCATTTTCTCTTATTACAAAGTAACAGTATACTATTTCCAAGGAATTTGCAAAGAGAAAACAAGCAACACTGCCAGATTGGCCTTTCCCCATAATTAGGTTTGAACTGTGGATTTCCACAGGCTGTGAAAATGCCTCTCAGCCGTCTGTCACACATGTACCACCCAGTCTGTCACTCAACAAAATCCTCTTTGGTCGTCAAAGGCATGACACCTGAAAAAGAACAAATAGCACTCTAAACTTGAGATACAGCCAGAGATGAACAGAAATTCCTTAAGAAATTCCCATTTGTTATATTCTATATATTAAGAATATATTCCCTATATTCTTAAGGAAAAATAATTCCTTATTATAGTCCATATAATGTTATACCATTTCCCAGAAAATATACTGGGAATTAGAAAAACAGCAAACACCAATTCACCTCACAACAAACCCAAGCATTATTTTAGGCAACAGTAATAAGACAAACAAAACCCAAACCAGAACAAAAAAGTAATCATGTATCCACATTCTGAGATATGAAATGCATCCTTCACAGTAAATCTACCATTGCTTAGTATCTACTGACAGGTTTCAGGTTAGTTCTGTAGCTAGACTTCTGTTATCTATGACCAACAACATCTGCATATTCAGATAAAAATGTGTTTGATGAAGTTGTGAGACATGGGGATACATGGGATATGAGGGGCTCCTGCTGCGTAGGTTTATGATGCTGAACAAACACTGGGATAAGCACTACTATATGAAGTGTTGTGGGACATTTTATTGCACAACTACATAGTGAGATGATGAGTATTGAAGGTAGAGACAGTTGTGGTAAGTGGCTTTGATATGTAGCCTACTGAAAAGTTCCTAAAGCTAACCAAAAAAAAGTTATGAAATTAAAGAACAGCCAGAGTTTTCTCCAATTCAGAGATTTAACTGACCAAAGAAACACTTTTCTGTGGACAAAAGTAAAATTAAGATCTAGATGTGGCCTTAAAATCTAGTGTTAGAAAAAATACCACATTCATCCACCTTGTGCCCAGCAGTCCTCTTGTGATAAAGTTTTGTTCAGCTGACACCCAGAAAGGACAGGCTGATGCTGCCTTTACCCAAGTCATTGTAAGAACAAGTATAAACATTTCTTGTACTTTTTCAAAAAATAGAAGGTTAAGGGGGTGTGACCATGTATTAAGACATAAGTGAATAAAGGCAGTATGAAGGAAGTCTTAGCATGTATATAAAACATTATTCTGTAACAAGTCATCTTTAAATTTTTATTTAAGTAAATGGTCTCTGAAGCAAAGAAAAAATAGCCAAGGAGTTGTTATACAATCCCTCATTTATGAACAGACCCATTTCTTGCTTACCTAGCAGAGGATCACTAGAATTCAATGGATCTTAGAGAATATATAGTAAGTTTTAGTGCCTCATCTCAGTGTTAGACATCTCTTTTCAAGCCCCTACTCTTCTACCCACATTAAACAGCCTTTTGTGTCAATTCAGTCTGTCATTTAAAGCAGCTGAAGGAATTGAAGACTCTAAACAGGCAGTGTTACTCAAGATAACTTGATGTTAAAGAATTTGATAATAAAGAATTCTCAGTAAGCAGAAAATTGTATATTTTCCTCTGCAAAAAGAATTCACCTCTGCAAAATGCCAGCCATAACAGAACATCTCCTCCAGCAAGCTATGCCCAACAGGCACCACATTTGCCTGCTTCACAGTTAACATACACCTACTGTCACACTCCACAGCAGAATGTAAACACAGGCAGAACAGAAAAACAGCACTAAGTAACATGCAGGAAGTACAACACAGTAGGTCTCAACATAGGAAATCAAAGTCTAGCAAACCTTCTAACACAGAAGGAACCTGCATGAGAGCAGCTTTAAAATGTGCAGCGGTTCTTCAATTTATCCCTGCACAGATCACTTCCTCCCATCAGTACTATCGCCCATTTTGACAAGGTTTTCTAAATCACAATGACTCAGTGGGCAGAAGGCTATCTTGATCAAGACCTACGATACACTGTGTCTTTATTTACTATAATCAGAGCAAAGGCACTGCCACCTTCTCCCACAAATCTATATCTACCATGAGAAACAGAAGGAGCCAAGAATAGACAAATCAAAGATGGTGCTAATGAAGTTCTCAACAACCATGGGAGTCTCCAAAAAAAAAAAAAATCTTTTCTTTTTAATATACCTTGATTTCACAGTCCAATGACCAGTAAACTTATTCCACTCAACCTAATACAAATCACAACAGACAACGAATTTTAGCAGAGTACAAACATAAGAACTATAAAGGCAAAAGGAATATATGCCTCATGATTACAACACTCCGTGATTTGATTTCCCACAGTATTAGAATGGCACTTTCATCAACAACAACAAAAAAAACCACTGTACTTGCTTAATTTACTTGCCTAAGCTTTTTAGTGAAGCAACTTTCTCAAGGAGCAGTTCTGGCCTGTTCAAAAGTTCATACTATTACTGAAGCACAAGTCTAGAAGCATGACAGGGATCAGTTTGGTACAACTCTACAACTTCTGCCAGTTTAGCTGGGTAAGCAGTCAAGCTAAAGTTTGCAACCTACTACTCTCAGACAAAAAACAGACCTCAAAAGGATTTAAATGTACATGATTTTTAGAACCACAACTGCTTCCCAGAGATAGGAGGACTGCAGGCCTGATTCTCCTCTTGTACTGGGATAAGTACAGAATATGAAACAGTGCAAAGTAGGGGTCCTACAGTGTGAAATATAAGTCTTTATGTATCATGGGGTCTTCTTTAAAATATTTCCACCTCACCCCTTATCACTCTACGCATCTGTCCTAAGTAGA
Source organism: Cinclus cinclus (assembly GCF_963662255.1). NCBI lineage: Eukaryota > Metazoa > Chordata > Aves > Passeriformes > Cinclidae > Cinclus > Cinclus cinclus. The sequence continues at coordinate 43,757,668 of NC_085049.1, read as the reverse complement.
AAGATCAGCATTACACTTGAACAGTATTAGTGTTGACAGAGATTCTTAACAAATGGAACAAGTCTGCTTTTTGCTTTCCTATACATTTCTAGTCTCTAATGCTTTTTAAAATTGAAAAGTTGCAAACAGATCTGCTTTCAGATTCTGGATCACCTTTAATTTTCTCACATCAGAAAATGAATTTGCTTTTGAGAAAACTATGCACTGTAGAATGCAGTGCAAACGTTTGATGACTTTTTGATATCTAATGAAAACAGACTGACTCCTGTCAGCTCTCTAGCATCCCTGCTCCCTAGGCGAGCGATTCTAGTGCAGATTTTCCATTATTTACTTCAAAATAAAGCATAGCCTCCAACAGCAACTTTGACAAAACATCACAATAAAAATCTAATCTAATGGCATAAGGAAGGTTTTGTGCACATCCGCAAACAGCAGCACATTTAAGCACATGCATGGAAAGCAGTTATAAGTATTCTGAATGAAGTATCAACTACCACTATCTCCTTAAAAACAGGAATTCTGAATTTCCATCATTTATGTTTCATACACTGTTGAGCAATCTTCAGATTTATACTTTATACTCCAGATCCACTACAAAGATAAACAGACTGCTTATAATCCTTTAGGAATTACTTGAAGCTGTCAGCTGAGCTATTTTGTACTATATAGCAATTATTTAGACTTTCCTATATGAAAGTCACTATAATAATAATTCAGACTTTGCTAGATAAAAGACCAAATTATTCCTCATTTTAAGGAATACTTTCTGACATACCATAAGGAAGATGAGAGTTTAAACTTGCCAAAAATCCTCAGGAAATCTAACTATTCTGCCTGGCTTTACCTTATGAAGGCAGAAAGGGATTCTTTCTGTTTGATCTACTGATCTTGATCCAAAATTCAACAAACCATAGAATTCACATTGCTACAACAGAGATTAGTCTTTAAGAAAAACACCAGGATTTTCTATCACCCAGTTGAGAAATACTTGTTAACTACAATTTAAAGCAATATACAGAAAGTGAAACAGCAATATGCTAATATTTCAATAGAATTTGTTACATTCTCAAACACAAGTCAAGGTATCCCTTCAAAGCACAAGCAATGTTAACAGGCACACAACACAGGAACTCTGCAAATCTTTTCATTTTTCTCCCTCCCTTTATAATGTCCTCTTCTATAAACACTTCTCATCCATAACTAATTTTCTTCCATTAAAGCCAACACTGTCAAGAATATAGACTTTTCTGAGAAGGTGATCTTAGAAGGCAAGTAAATTTGTAACAGTTATCTGTGAAATACCACAGCGCTTCAACAGTTATCCTGTCTTTTATACAGCAAGTCTGACTTCTTAGCAATCAAATTCCCTGCATAAAATTCCGTAGAAGTTTTAACACCTGAGAGATTTCCTCGTGAAGAACAAAGGAACATCAGTGGAATTGGATTAAACTCTTAGAATTGTGATTTGCATAAGCTTACACTTGCAATATACACAACTGCTAAGTCTCCCTGAATTAACATTTCAAAAACACAAGTTGTAGCAAATATAGTAAGGATTATCCTCCTAGCAGTTGTTTTGTAACGAGTATCATAGAAAGACTAAAATTACTAGCAACAGATGTCACTTTTAAAAGCCACTTCTTTTAAGAAAATAAGATTTTAAACAAGGCCTGCCTGAATCTTTCAAGAGTAGTTTTTTTGTTGTGGTGGTTTTGTTCTGCCTTTTTCTTTTGTCACATCAACTGCTTCCCAGACAAAGTTCTGGAGCAGAAATGGTAAAAGTAACTTACATACAACCTATTTCAGATTACAGACTTCAACAGCATCTGTACTAGCATCCACAGTTTTCAAAAAGTGAACCAGATCTGAAAGCAGCACCAACGATCTGATGCTACAGTTATCAACTTCTTATGAAAAATAACTTTAGAATTAACTTCCAGGAACAGACACTTGAGATGCTCAGAGTAACATCACAAAACCACAGAAGTTGGAAGAGATATATATATACAACTCTTCAGGGTTTGAAGAACCTAGGAAGTACACTAAAGTCTACCATTTTCCTTACAAAATACTACGCTGGTTTGGCAAGAAGTTGATATAATCCCGTGGTATTTTGAAGGCAGGTGCAAACAAAACATGTTTACAGCCCGAGCAAAATGAATGAGGTTACCAGCACCAAGCCCAAGCTGATCTTTTTGAAATGCAGCGCTGTCAGAGATCGAAAGCACAATATGCACTTACATTCATTACTTGGTCTTTCATGTGAGCCTGAAGAGCAGTTTATTTCAATAGGTTTACAAAAATCCCCACAGACATTTAGCTATATTTTAGACAGCAAAATGCATAAAAACCTTACTTCAAATGGCCTGTATAGCTTAGATACAGAAGAATTAGCCCAGTTCTGACTTGTCTTTGAACATTTTATGCTACATTTTAAAGCACTTCATAGCTATTTCACAGCTCTGAATAAGAAATCATTTGAACACTATGCATAGTGTGACAGGACTATTCTTAAATTTTCTGCTCACCCCTTCTCATTTATATTACTACACTTGGCCTAAATTCAACTCCAACACCTGGTTTTAAGCCTCCCTCTCATTAGACACACCTCCTCTGTTCTTAGATTACAGCCTGACAAATATTTAAGTGTTGATATTGAGTGTACTTTGTGATAAATATTTTTCAATGTCACAAACAGTATATCACCTTCTTTTGACTGCATTTAATTTTAGGCAATTAACTATTACGTAAACCAACATTAAGTTCACTGTGCTTAATTCCCTGCAAATTTAAAATAAGAAGACACCAAATATACAAATAGCTGCCTTTATTGCTTTATCACATTAAGCCTGATAATTACAGAAATGCAGCTATTCCAGCTCTGCTGAACCCTAAAAGTTTTTATGGCATAGATTGGAGTTTAAAAGAATGGATTTTCTTCCACAAGCAAATCACTCTTACCCAACAGAACCTTACCTACAGCCACCTAAAAGACAGAAAAATCTCAATATCGTCACCTAAATGAATTTTTTGTCAAGATAATATTATTTTTTTAATTAGAAAGCATGAAGCAATTCTGATTCTATAAAAAAACAGACAATAGACCCATATAAGCATAAGAGTCAAAGGACTCACTTGGATGATGTTTAAGCTTAGGAAGCATACAATAGAAGGTTCTCCCCTTTTCAGTAAAAATCAGTTTTTATTAGCCTGTCTTGTCTGTTCTTGCCTGTTCTACAGACCCACCGTGGTTTTGTTCCATATGCTGATTTGAGAAAAATTTGGTAAGCACATGATAAACATATGGGCGAACTAATTCCCTGCTCATTCCCACATTACTTAAAAGAAGTCGCCTGCTCCTCTTCCTACCAAAGGAGCTAGCCACAAAACCTGCTGTTTGTTCCTGCCAAAGGACACTATCCCCCCTATTCCCATTTGTTATGCTGCAGCAAAGCCTGGGGGTGTGAGGAAGTAGGACAGATGAAATAGGAGTGCCATTGCCAGAACAATTCTTCAGGAAATCCACTTTCAAGAGTTCCACTGGAAAGACAGCAAGAACAGACCAAGAACTGGTTTACTGGAACTACCAAGTAACACTGGGCTACCAGAGCACTGACTGGAAAGCATAAACTAAGAAAGGTCCTCTAAGAATAGGATAATTTTTCCTGTCTAAAAGTTCCAGCTGGGTTAACTTTTTAAGAGCAATATATTCAGCACACTCATCCCACATGCTCTATAGGAAAGTTCACACATTCAAAACCAAATTTTCTTTCAATGCAAAAAAAATCCACTCTGAACTTTAAGAACTATTGTTATCTGCATTGCTGAAACACTCTGCTTTTATCAAACAGGATGACAAGCCAGTTTTAATTCAACCACTGAATTTGGCAGTTTACCCCAGTAGGCTGACAGATCTTCTTCCATTAAAATCATCATATTTCAAGACTAAAAGAGGCATATAATACATACTACTACAAGAATACAGCTTAACCATACATAAGAAAATGTAGGCGTGTCTCTAGCAGTTATGGCCACAAACTAATCAGAGTATGAGCAGTCCCAACAGTCACACTAAACTGTATCTAATTATAGCCCACCTGCATATGTTCACAGCCTGGCCAAAAAACAGGACTGAACAGTATTTAAGAGCCACGTGGACCATTGCAATGAAACCACTGCAAATTTCCAAGTCCTTGCTGCTACTGTCCTTCCTCAACATCAAATGTTTTACTCACCCCCACCCCTCCAAAGAGTGCAAAACAGAATTAAGAATTATTCTGCTACCCTAATGTAATGAACAATGTTTGAAAGGGAATAGAAAAAAAGCCAGCCCACACTGCTGCCCTGTGACATCTAGCAGATCCCAAGATAAGTCAGATCATTCCTTACAAGGCACTGTATACACGTCTACAAATGAGTATATAAACCCTTTACTCTCTATACAAAAAAATGTACACACCTGCATACACCTCACACACCATCCTCAACTATTTCAAGAAAAATGCAAGTTGCCAAGAACCTTCTAATGCTCTTACATCCCAAAAACAGATTTTTGCATATTTTCTCACCAGGAGCAATGAAAAATCAAGACAGCAATGGCATGATTTTTCTTTGTGATGTTAGAATCTCCACTGCCCATTTCAGAGCAGCCAAGAACTGTATTAGTATTAATCACTACCCTTAGGTGGTACGTTTCCATTTCTGTACTCTTCATTAATAGAAAACCGTAGTTTTAAAATCTATTCCAAGAAGTTAATTCCATATGTTAAAGAAGCTCCCAAATAATTCAGTATTAAAAAAAAAAATTTGAATGCTCTGTAATTCAGACTAAAGTACAGCAGTATTTAATGTATAAACGTTATTCTCAACTAAATTTAGAAGGAAGTACTTACTAGAAAACTATGTACAATAGGTCAAGCATTTCACTGCTCAAAGTCTGTCACAGTGCGCAACATCATCTCAACGCACGATCCCTTCCAAGCCTCAGCACACATGAATGAAAACAACCTGCTTTTTTACCAAACAACTTCAGTCAAATCTTAGCCCTGCAGGAATCCCAGGTATCTAACTGCATACTTACTCCTGTGAGATTAACATAAAGCCTCACCTCGTCAATTCTCTATTAACCATACTCCTGCTAAATTGAACAAAACCCACAGAACTCTTTTGGGAAGACTTGCTAGAAAACAAGATATCAACAGATTACAGCAGGGGATGCTGGGATTTAAGTTTATCCTCGAATGTCTTGCAAGCTTATTATACCAGCTTGCAAAGCACATACATAAGGAATAGAATTTCTCTGTACACAATCCTCTAAAGAGACATTATACTAAGGTAGAACCCAGAACTGTTCAGTAAAGGATGTCTGGGAATGCAAAGGCATATTAACAGTTGTTACAACCAGTTGCAGGAAACTGCTCTTACCCTTCACCTAATACTTACTGTTGGCTCCCACATCCTCAGCTACTCCAGAACCTCTCATTCTCAGGTATGTGAATCCCAGTATCAGAAAGAACAAGCATGCAGCAGTTAAGAGGAACATGGACAGGTAATGTGCACTGAAGCCTCCAGTGGTGGATACCTCCTCTCTTTTGAACTGCTGGAGAAGCTCCTCCTCGGGCTCAGACAGATTCTTCTTGTAGGTGTTTTTCAGGTAGGTATGATTTGAACCCGTATGATTGGAGTGGTTGAGTCTAAGGGAAGAGGTGGTTCCAGCCGTGGGAAGGCTATTAGTAGATGAATACATCCTGGATTCAACATTACCAGAAGCACCGCTGAGAACATGATTATTGGTCGCTTTCCTAATGGTGCCTGGAGGACCAGTGATTTTGCCGCTGTCCACGTCCGTGAGCTGTGGTGGCAGCAACAATACTGATGGGGATTTCTTGGATAGGCCAATGCGGTATCTGGGGCTGAGAGGACTAGAGTCCAGATTTTCACATCCTCCTCCTCTTCCTCCCACCACCACCACCGCCGCCGCCGCCGCCTCCTCCTCCTCCTCCTGATTTCTGCCCCTGTCTAGACTGCCGGCAGCAGCCGCCCCCGCCGCCCTGTCATTCGTTACGAGCACACCAGCACCGCAGCCTCCGCCAGCCCTTTCTTGGCCCGTCTCCATCACGCCAGCGCCGGCTGCAGCGCATTTGCTTGTTATGAATGGAGCAGGCGACTTGCTGAGGCTCCGTCTGGGCCGGCGAACTGCAGACTCCTCCTTCGGTCCCTGCTGTTTGGCCCTCGCCCCCGCCGCCTCCTCCTCCTCCGAGTCCGAGTACTTGTCCCTGCCGCCACCGTAGGAGAGGAGTCGGTTCCCGTTCACGGTCCGATTCTTCCACCGCTGCTGCTCGCTTTCCTTCTCCTCCTCTTCGTCGTCCTCCTCCTCGCCGTCCCCGGACTCCCTCACACCCTGAGTCGCCGCCGGTCTCCTGGCCGCCGCCCCCCACCAGGCGTTGGGCTTCCGCCGGGCCGCCTCCTCCGGGGGGGAGCTGCTGCTCACGCCGCAGGCGCTGTGGGGGGCGGCGGGCCTGAGGCCGCGGAAGAGGGGCGCAGCCCGCTCCCTCCTGCCGCCGGCCGGGCTCCGGGGACTGCTCTCCACGTCCGACTCGTCCGAGCTGAAGCCCAGCAGCACTTTGCCGCCCCCGGCGGGGGGTGCGGGTCGGCCCCGGCCACCGCCGGCGGCAGCCCCGGGGAGAAAAGGGTGCTCTGCGCCGGCCAGCCGCGCTCCCGGGGCCGCCCGCCCGGGGCCGCCGCCTCCGCCCGGCGCCGCTCCGGCTCCCGTGTTATTATTGTTGCTGTTCCGGGTCTTGTTGGCGCCGCCGCCGCGGGCCCCGGCCCGTTCATCCTCGCGCAGCTTCTTCAGCTTCTTCAGGTAGACGGGCCGGGTGCTCTCGGTGACCGGCCCCGGGGAGAATCCGAAGCGCCTCAGCTCCGAGAAAAGCTCCTCGTCCGTGAGCTGCGCGGCCATCGCCATTTTCCGCTCCCCTGCCGCCGCCGCCGCGGCGCTTCCGACCCACGCGCCGCGCCGCGCTCCCCGCCGGAACTGACGCGCCGCACTCGGCTGTGGCCGAGACCCGCCCGTCACCCCGCGGCGCCGCCCGCCGGGAACGCGGGCGGGGGAGCGGGGGGGATGAGCGGGGCGGGGCGGGGTCGCCCGGCGCCGGCGGCCCTTCCCGGCCGCCCCCGCTCGGTCACGGCCATCGCGCGGGGCTGGCGCCGCTTCCGCCGCCCCGGCGAGAGGTGGGGCCGAGGATCGTCCCGTTCGCCGCCGGGCTCGCGGAGGGGCTCCGGGGCGGGAGTCGCGCCGTGCGGGCGGGGGATGGGAGCAGGGAGGGCACCGCCTGCGGGAGGCGCTGTCGGCGGCGGAGGGGAGGTGGCGGGGCGGGGGGCGCCGAGTCCGGGGGCGTGGGAGGCGGCGGCGGCTTGGGAGGCGGCGGCGGCTTTCGGAGCTGGAGGGGCCGCGCTGGTCGGAAACGCGCTGCATCGAGCGCGCTTGTGAACAGACAAAACCGCTGCGGAGCGTTGGAGGGATCGGGAACGTGCTGCAGTGAGAAGCGTCAGACTGAACACTGAACCTCTGTTAAACCCGCTCCCGCGTGTCAAATTTAGCCCAAAGGTGGCTGGAGAAATGGGAAGAGGCTGCGTGGCGGGCCCTCCCTGAGGTGGCAGGCAGCGGCTCCTTTCCACCAATGTGCCTGGGGGGAGCAAACCTTTCCCTGTTGTAACTCCAGCATCAGGACATCTCGGCTGCGAGGAGACATAAAACCTCCCATACATACGAGACGATGTAGTCTTAAGCTGGGCTAGGGAGGTTTAGGTGGCACATTAGGAAGAATTTCTTCACAGAAAAGGCGGTTAGACATTGTGATGGACTGCCTATATGGATGTGGTGGAGACACATGTGGAGGCATTTAAACAAAGTGCCACATCCAGTCTTAGTGCTGTGTTCTAGTTGCCGTGGTGTTATTCAGTCATAGGTTTGACTTGATGGTCTCAGGTCTTTTCCAGCATAATAAATTCTGTGTGATTTTGCATGTTTAATGATTCATTTGCATGATTAATTTTGGAATTACCTGGATGCGTTTTGCTTCTTTCTTTTGGAAAATATAGTTATTTGTATGTATTGCAGTTGAAATTGTCAAAGTGTATACAGAAACATGTACTTGTCAAATGGTCGTGCCAGTATAAAGAGATGTCGTCCTGGCATTTCTCAAAGCATGTAGTGTGTGCTGATCCTTCTGGATGGGCCCTTTGGCCACAGAATCTCATGTGAAGGCTTCAGAATCTCCTGGCCTGCCTGTCTCTACGTATCCACCCTGAATGCCAAAACCTTGGGCTCAGTTTCTGTGTACCACATCAAAAAGCACAGGAGGCCGAGTTCCAGTTTTGACCTACCTCTGACTGGCCTTGCACTGCCATTGGCAAAAGTGGTCCAGGAACCAGAGCCAACTGCATAAAGAACTGTGTGTTCCCCCCTCATACTCTGCTGCAGTGAGGATATTGTGGATGTGCCCTGCTACTGTCAAAACTGAAGTTGCTAATTTTGTTATTGAGGAACATTTGCAGAAAAGGAGTTGGGGTAGCTGTGAGGCAGCTATGTTGAAGATCAGGCCAAGTCTGCTGAGCTAGAGGAGGGGCCAAGGGTCTGTATGACTGCTATGCTTTATGTGGCACCACTGTTAACAGCTTCCTGCTCCTCTGGCAGGAGCTGTTTCACATACAGCAGTATAGTGCATTGGAGGAATGCACAGAACTCCAGCTCTAAGGATGATTACACTCAACAGGGCCTCCATCACACATTAAACCAGTAATGTAAATGTACCTCTTTTGTCATATTTCCCAATCTATACTAGCCAGCTGATATGATAAATGCCATGAGAAATGCTCCTGACATTCCATTCCTCCTTGTCAGTGAGAAGCAACCCACACTTTCCAGCAGCTAGTTGGGATATGTGTTTGAACATGCTCTGCCACGTTCAGTGCCTGCCTCCAGCTGCCTGTGACACTTGCAAAACTAACAGCAGGCAGTCCCAGCCCAGGTACCATTCTGGCAAGCACCTGTTGGGACACCTTCCTTCTATTAGGGGAAGGTATGCTGTCCTGCAAGAAAGGGAGGATCCTGTCATCCCACCAATGCAATTCATACCTTCTCTCTGTTTGTTACAGCAAGGGCATGAGTTACTTTATAAAACTGTTTACTCAGCAGCAGGAGCGCAGTAAATACTATGAACTGTTAACAATTGAATAATGTCCTGCAAAACTATAGCATATAGAACAACTGACTGAGAAGCCTAAATATTCCAAGTCATGATATAAAATCTGTGTGCCAAAATATTTTTAAATGTTTTAAAAGTATGTCTTCTGGTTGTACTGAAGTAAAGATACTTGCATTACCAATCCAAAATCACATTTCTTTCATAGAATACCTTAGTATCAATCCCTTATTTTTATCAGTATCTCCACATAGCCAATTTTTAAGTCAATACTGAAAGTGGTTGCTTTTCTAAAGGTAAATTTCAACTTCAGGGAGTGTGGAGACTGTTATTCATCAGGAAAAAATGGTGGTTATTTTTTTGATAAGATGTTTTGGGTTATATTTTGCCTCTCATTCTTAAAGGACTAGTGCTCTAAAGAAACTGCCAATTTTTCCATTGGGTGAAAATCTGTTCTGGAAGTTAGCAACCATACTTACATTGACATCATTAGACTGGTACTCAAAGTTGTATCTTAACACCTCTTTTATTTTTCTTTCCTGATTCCAGATTTGTGTTATATTTATGCTTTTTTAAAGTTCTTAGAATGTGTGAATGGCAGCTGCCTTTCAAATGTTAGCAAGTCCCTCACTGCAGCTTCCTCTTCAATTAATGTAGCCCGCTCCCTATACAAATCACTGTTGCATGCCTGAAGCATGTAGAAGTCATGAGTCACATCTAAATGAAATATTATCCTTTTGTAAAACTCCCAATATTGTAAATGCTGGTGCATTTCTATTTACCTTTTGAATTTTGAGCCTTAAGGTAGGCTGAGATCACATTCTCTTAGGAATGCAATGGTAATGAATGTGAATGTTAGTGAAAAGTAGGAATGTGCCTTTCCTGTCTTTTTTAATAAAAGTGGAGATAGTAACACAATCACAGACCTCCAGGAATTAGTGGAGTTACTCTTACGGCAGTACGCCTTGGAAGAAATAACTCCACTCTGAAAACAGTGTTACCGTATTTTTAAACCTATTTACTCTTTTTTATCCAGTTGTTTCAAATACTGCATAATGAACATGAAATAACCTTTCGCTTTTAAAATTGAATAGTCTTTTTTCCCAAGGAAACTAATTTAAAATATTACTGTTGCTGCCGCATTTCTGAGTGAACAGACTCACTTGCACATTCTTCTTTTAATTTCTTATTTCTCCTCCTTACGACTTCCATATGAGTTTTTTTAATGAGAGCAAAATCATCTTTGCAAAAGTTAACAGTGGTGTTATGGTACTAATACATACTATTTGTTTATGTACTGACCATGCCATTCAGCATATGAGCTTGTGTATACATTTTTCTTTCCTGTGGCTATCCTATTAATGTCAAAAAGGCTTATGCTGTCTCTTGCCTTTACATTGCTGCTTTTTTGTGGCTAAGGTGTGGGGATGTGCAAAGTGTCTCTTGCCCACACTTCCAACATGATGCTGGACCACTCACATACTGCAGCAGCATGAACTCAGTGTCCTGGATTCCCCACCTCCTGCAAAGAGGCCATGTACTGCCAGATTACAGTTCCTTCTTAAGTGTCCCACTAGTTCCACTCCCACAAAGTGTGTGATGATCTGCTGTGGCTGTGCAGTTCTTGTTGCTAAAAGTGAGACATCCTAGTTCATGACTCTGAGACTTCAAAAAGGCAACAGAATCCCCTCCTGCAGTTAATACGTCAATGTTTATGTAATTTAAACTGATCCATAGCATATCCTCAATTGGGTGGTCATCCCTGATCAGGTCATGTAATTCCTGCTCACTTTATAATGTCTGTATTCCTGGGTGTTGCCCATTTTGATGAAACTGTTGGAGGTATTACTGCTGACTCTCTAAGTTGAAAAAATTAATCCACATTGCAGAACTCTAAATCCTAAAGACTGGCTTGAAAAACTGTATTTATTTTTGAAAGGACCGTTTATTTACATATGAGCTTTTCACTTAAATTCACTTTTTGTATTGAGTTCTCAGGAACCAGAATACATATATTTATTTTAAAACCTGAACCTGAGCAATTCAATTCCCCTGGAACTGAGCTTAAAGAAGAATGTCAGCTATCAGGAAACAAGACATTTCATGACAAATTGTGACAAAGAAATAATAGAATTTAAGAAAATGCCAACAGTAAAGACAAGGGCTTTAGGAATAAAACAAAGAAGTAATAGTGACTAAAAGCTGACATTTATTATGATAGTCAATCTTTGCCTTCCATCCTCTTCCTTTCAGGAAGCAAAAATGTAGTTACAGAGGGGCAGATGGATAAAATCATGAATGAAGATGAATGGTTGAGGGGATCATCCTGAAGCTATTCAGAGAGAATAGAAAAATCTCATTAGTAGGACAGTATCAAAATGCTCACCCACCTATTGGTCCCTAAAACCTTCTTGCCCTTCTATTTTATGTCTCAGAATAATTATTGCTAAAGACTACTGCATATTGTAATCAATATTTCTAAGAAGGTGGCAAATCAGTTCTGTTTCATTCTCTAAAGCATTATAAAGTTACATCCAGAACTTTTGTTTAAATGAAAAGGAAAAAGTGAAGCTAAGCTTGGTAGCCAGGCAGAGTACTTTATTATTGGTTCACTACCCTTAACATACAGAAACTCTGGCTGGGTAAAGCACATATTTGCCATATGGAATTGGCAGAAGTAGTTCTACATAGATAATGACCTCCCACCAGAGTTGTGGCCAAAAGTTGTGGCAATACACTACTCTGGCTTTTGAGAATCTACTTTCCTAAGATTAGGTGTCTCTTGCAAGTATTTCCAAGATCTAAGGAAAGATAAGAACTGAAGATGCATGCTTAATCGCAGAAGAATATTGAGAAGGGATCCTGCCTTTTTGATATCAACAGAAGCCTGTAAACCTGGAGATGCCTGATTCCCTACATTCTTGTACTTTTATCACATAAGGAAATACCTGTTAGCACCATACAGAATGTAGGCATGTTAACTACACCTGATGAGATTTTTTTTTTTTTGTGATGACCAAAACAACTTTTAACATGGCTGTGTGGTACTGTAGCCTGAAACCGTGATAGTGTTTGGCAACAAAGTGATGAGCAGCATAGATGGAGCTGTAAAGAGCTCACTGTTTATAATTACATCCTTGCCTTTGATCCAAGGTTAATGTATTAAAAATTTATGATTATTTAATTCATATAATAATGCTTAAAAGAAGAGCTATTATGTGCAGAAATAAAAAGTGAAGTTTCCATTTTACATTTTCAGACAAGGGGAATTGCGTAATGCATTTTCCTATGCCACAAAACTCTAATTTCAGTTTGTTCAGTAACTAAGCAGAATATAAATTCATAGAGTTGACAAAAATAACGAAATCCAAGAAGTCAGAATAGGGCCACCATTCTCTTTTCTGTCCATGTCATTAAACTTCTGCAAAGCACTAAATTCAGTGTGTTCCAAACAATTATTGATATTGTCTACACCTCTTTAGCACTTGGTGATCTGACCCATTTTCTTTGTTCTTTTGTACCTGGTTCTGTGCAAACAGAAGAGAAGATATTCCCTTCCCCTTGAGTACCCACTTGCCTCCATTTCCTCTCACCTGAAGTACAGGCACGGTACATAAGCCGGAAGCCAGTAGCCCTTAGAAAATTCTGTTTCTAGAGAAGCACTTGTACATCTCAGCAGCGCAGACTGCCACAAGTCTCCGTCTCTCCTACTCTCGTCTTCTTATTGAATATTGAATCAATCCTTTTGTTCTAGCGTCCTGGCACATTTTAAAGATTTCCTTAGACTATGTTATTTCCACTGTTGATAACTCCACCCACACAGAAAATATCTTACAAAGAAGAAGGAAGAACTTCCATAAGAGCTACTCGCAGACAATGGGAAAAAAGTGCCACTGGCCCTAAGACTACAATTTCTACCTCAAAGTACATGCTGCATTTCTAGAACTTCGTTTTCTCCTGTAAAAGTCAAGTACATCTAGGGAACATTAACAACCGATTTTTGGCCTGTACAAGCATCTCCATCGAAAAGCAGCTTGATCCTGTCTGAACTGAATCTTCTGTATCACACATCATGGGAGTCTCTAACACACCCCCCCCCATACTCTTGTTTTCTTAACACATATGAATGTCATCATTACATTCAGTTTCCTTTTGTGCTTAATTCTTTATGGTCCTTACAGGTCAGAAATCTCTCTCTCCTCTCTTCTTCAATGTCAGACTTCGTATGAAGGTGGGATCCTTCATCTCCACAGCATACCATGTGGCATCCTGTACAAAGGTTTAATTTCTCAGACCAGAGACACATCTGACACAATTTATTATTGTACCTGAAAAAAAAGATGGCCTTCACCTTGCTGAGTTTGCATTAGAGCTGCAGTCCTCTTACTGTAAACTGTTGGAACAGCTCCAGTATCACTTCTGAGAAATCCTCACAACAGCAAAACCCTTGTCCTCTCCCTGCACAGCCAGACATGAGCAATGATTTCTACCAGTTCTCTCCATGCCTCTATGATGAGTTGGCCTAGACTGGAGCACCTCCCTTTTCTCATGGAAAAGAAGCATAAAAAGGGAAAAAACCCTTTGGAAATGAAACAGAGAGGTACAGCAGAGAGAGTATCAAAAAGAAGTAAGAAAGTTAAAGGGAACAGAAGAAAGAACAGGGAACAGTGAAAGTAGCAATATTGAACAAATTAAAAACCAAATACTGAAATGTCTGCTTTGCACCCCATGAGACTTCGTAGGACAGTGAAGACGCATTTTTACAAGGAAACCTGGCGGAAGTGTTTGGAGGAGCTCTATGTGCCAATGGGTAGGGCAAGGGAAGAAGTATTTTTTTTTCATTCATACACACTGAGTAGGGAGCAGTAGGTGGAGGAGTGCATTTCCCTCTCATCCACACTCTGAGTTCATCAGGAGTGCAAACAGTTGTTCTCCAGATGTCTATGAAAAAGGAAAATAGTATTTGCAAATCTGAAGAACTGGGGGATCATAACACACAGGTATTGTACTCTTTGAGCAACAGAAGAGAGGCTCCTGTAACTCACTATTTTCTGTCATCTACAGAGACAAGTTTCCCCTGGCTAGAATAAGTCTTTGTGAAAACTTTCTGGGCAAAAATAAAGACAGCATGAAAAATAAAACATTACCTAATTTTTGTCCAGTATGCTGAACAAAATAATACTCCCTTTCGAAGTACCTGAGAGAAAGTATGAACCAGCTCTGTGATATGTCTGATGTATTAGTGGAAAGCTTTCATCTAGTTGTGATTATTAAAAATACAAGCTTAAATTAAGCATGCACTTCAGTGTTAGGAGAATAAAGGACCCAAAAGGTCTTACCTAAGGTCATAAAAAACACTGTGGCAGAGCTGTAAACTGAGTTAATGTCACGAGGGCACCAGGCAGGAAATGAAGAGCCTTGTTCTTTGCCCTTGGCTCTGCCACCGACTTGCTGCGTGGCAAATTACTTCCTCTTCAGGTGACTCAGTTTCTCCCATAGGCAAATTGAAATAGTGATTCATCTTTGTAGAAATACTTCAAGAATGACGATGGAAAATGTTATAGAAAAGTGAAGTAGGAATTCCATTCCAGTGTGCTCTCCAGGCTATTGTTTGTCCTCTTGCTGAATTTTTTGAAGAGTGATGTCTTTGTTACTGTGAATGGTATTAGTTTAGAGATAATAAAGCTGCAAAATTATATAACAAAAGAAGAATTAAATGCTGGATGATTTCTATTATGTGCTATAAACAAACAGAAGATGTACTAAAAGGAAGTTAGCTGTGTAGCAGTGTCAGCCAAGCAAAAAATGAAATGCCAATTCAGTACTCAGTTTGGAGAGAAAAGCAGTATGTGACTAAGGAATTTTAAAATTTGTCATACTATAAGGGAAACAAGGTGGGCCTGTATTATTAGATCCTTAAATATGTCCTGAAACAGACATAGATATAAAAAATGAATGAAACTATGTTAGACTATAAAAGGAAGGTTATAAAGTCAACTGTATTATTTACAGCAAATAAAGGAAAACATAGGAGTTAAGGAACAACAATAGGAGTACAGGCCTTACCTTGTAGTTGGTACCCAGGGAAACAGAATTAACCCTGCAACAAGCTTCAAGAACTAAAATGGGAAAGACAGGTAAACCAAAGTTTACAAATGAGTCTTCTAAAAATTATTCCTTATCATCCAAGTGTCCAAATTAAGTTGTACATAAGACCAGCTTTTAGAAATATTATTCACAAATCTAAATGAAATTAATTGAAAAACCATCTAGAAAAATATAGGAGGGAAATTTTGCCAGCTAAGATTTTTAATAACTGTTATTATTTACTTGAATTAGAGTTTTCAATATCATACATTTGCACGTTTGCAACCTAGTGTACATCTGCCATTTGTTATAAACCATATGAAGAAGCCAGCAGTATCTTATATTGACCAAGATCGTACTGTCAAACTAATGCCTAAATCTACATTTTACATATGCAACTGAATGTACATAATATGGAAATTATATTTTGATTTTATTTATAAAATATTTTAAACCCTTTGACCAGTGACAATATTGTTCAATCTCAGTAAATCCAATATCCAATAGATTTTAAAACATGATTTTGCTTATGCTCTTACCCAAGCAAGTTTTTAACTCTCCTTTATCCTCAGCTCTAGGACAATATCCTGTTCATTCCTAGATAATGTCTGGATCTATTTTTGTCATATGAAAGAATATAAAGATATGTATGAAGCTGAATTGTTCTATCGAAACCCTAACTGCTTTAATTGTTTCTGCATATTTTGCACAATGCTATGATGTTTATTTTATATCACTGTCTCGTAATTTCAGTTTAGCTTTCTTTAATAACATTTATTTGCTTTCCATGGCTTTTTTACTAGCTCTTTGGACCATTTCTCACTTAAATTATCATTTACAGAAACCATTCTTTAGAATCTATTACTCCTTGTTCCTTCCCTCAGGAAACATTTTACTATTCACAGTTCAGCAATTTTTATATCATTTTACATCATTCATCATGACATTGTGTTGGCTGTACAAGTTCCCTCATTCATTCTGTGAACTGTGGAAACCAGGACATTTTTAAATCTATCTGCAGTTGTCATTAGGATTTTCTAAAGAACTTACGCCAGGCAAAATTTTCTAAATACATCTTGTAGATAATATATACATTTTAGCACTGTCATTATCCATCTGTTGCTCTCATATTTCATGTTTTACTTTCAGCTTTCCCATAATCTCACATTATTTCTTCTCTTTTTGACAACCAGTAATGCTGTAGTGCTGTAACTTACATAATGAATGGACTGCCGAGGATATATACAAATTCAGCTACTCCCTCACTCCCTCCACTGAATCTCTTCCTTCTATGGGTTTCTGTATTGAATTTGTTTGTATGAGCATACCCACTATGCTTTGCCTGTTTGGTACTCACTGTGGAGTCCTCAGTACAACATGAACTGTGCAATTCAAGAACATGCTGTGTTTAAAGGAGTACTTTAACCTATTAATAAATATTCTACGAGGTGGTTATTCTCACTCTGTTTCAGGTACTGTGCAGTTTGGAGCTACAAAAAGGTTTGTTCTCTCCAATCTACCACTTGTGTGAAAACATTTCTGGTCCTGGCTATTGGGAAAACCCTAATCTCCAGCAATTAATATGACTAAGAGGAATCCCAGTGGTGAGCTCTCTAAGCAGTGACATTTGTATGTCACTATTTGCCATAGATACATCTCAGAAGTCCTGTGGAATGCATACCGCTTTCAGTTAAAAAGCAGCAACAACCTTCTGCAGAGATGCAGAACTCTTGTTTTCTCAGAATATCCTATTTTAATTAGATGGCTTCCAAACATGTAATTACATAAATATGAAAGACATTTATTGCAATTAAAAAGGCTTGAAATTTTTGTTTTTAATGCCAGACATGTCATATGCCCTTGCTGATTGGATCTTTTAATAGTTTTTGATTTTGCCAGCACCCCATCCTTCTACATCTGTTACTGTATTTCTTCTATTAGCTTTCTTCCCTGAGTGCTGGGGATTACATCCCTTAGCATTCCATTCCTCAATTCCCTTACCTGTCATTAGAAAAAGGACTGCCCTCAGTACAGATGTTTTGATTCTCTGTATCCAGTGCCACATGAAACCTACCTCTTAGTCTGTCTGCCCCATGCCAAGACAGCAAAAGATTTTATTGAAAGTTGAAAGTCAGCAAAATATTTTATTCCCTAATGTATGATAAATTAGGGCTTAGCAAGTGTAATAAACATGAACAGAAAACAAAAAGTGCCACTTGAATGACCAGGAAGCAGAGAAATCAAAACATATGTGGTAGAAAATGATTTGCTGGGAAAGGAGTATTTCACAATTAGAGAATGTAAAAGGCCCTAATTATAAGTTCTTTATTTTCATGGTGTAGTCTTCTGGTGTTTCAGATCACCTCAATGTATAAAGTTTCTCCTTTTCTTGGCTTTATCACTCAGTACACTGCACTTATTTCTAAAGGATGTCATGTTACACAGCTTTCCTTGTATTGGGATGGATCATTATACCTTTCTCTGCTTCCTGTGTAAGCAGAACTGCTACACGTCCTATCTCCTGCTAACATGTGGATTTTGGAATGAAGCACTTCTTCCAGGTTTCCCACGTTTCTTTGGCTGCATTGTAAATAAAGTAGCAAAACTAAGTGATTCAAGGGGTTTTGCTCCAAGGGGAAAAGTAACTGTATTGCTTTTGCTGTAAAAAAAAAAAAATGGCCAAGAGGCTATGTGCTTGAAAAAGAAATGGACAGGAAAAGAAGAGGTTACAAATGATCCGATCCCCATTGTGCCATATTTCAGACACCACCTAAAATACACACACATAAAATGTGGGGTACACATGGTCTAGCTCCAAATATGATCCACTCAAATCTCCTATCATACCCTCAGATGCTGTCAGAAGAGCTGTGGGGTACAATGGCACCAGCAGTTCAGGGTGACACTTCAGCAGCAGCTGTACAGTTGTTCCAGGAAGATGGGGGACTTCAGGATGCATAATGAGACAGAAATTCTGGTCCTGTTAGGTCAATGGCAGTTTTGTCACTGCCTTTATTAAGGCTAGGATGGCATCCTGCTTGTCTGACTCATGTTCTACCAAAACTGGGAACCGAGTATCAGGGTCTGTGCCCTGCCCATCCTTGCTCTTTTGTTTTCTTGCTTTTTCCAGCACAGGGAATGCTTGAATCCCTATCTTTGGCACAGTTCAAAGTATTTTATAGTTTCTCATACCTGCTCTGGGTAGTGTACAAATGCAGGGGGAGAACACAGTTGAATAGCTGTGCTTCAAAAATTACATTATTTTTGGATTACTTTGTTCTCTCATGCAGTTTAATGCCAGACAGGAACATATGGCTCATAGTGGTTCTTTTCCACTTTACAATTCACATATTTTTTACCATATGCGAGGCATTATTTCATGCTATGGCACGTATAATCACTCCCATGTCTATCCTTCCTTATGACAGAATGGACAATATGCATTTTGTCTTTCTGCTCCTGAGGCGCAGTCACTCTGATGGTCTTTTTGGACATTGACTATGGTTTTCCGAGAATGTTCCTGAAAGATGTTGAGGTGTTTTGTTGTTATTTATGTGATACATTATAATGATATCTTTAGTTTTAACCTTGACTCTGGAAGTGCCTGAGGTTTTCTTTCTAGACAAGTCACAGACCACTTGATCAAGGAAGCTTGCATGATCCCATAGTCGCAGAATTTGAGCTTTTAATGTCCAGTGTGTGACAAAAGTACCAAAGGCTTTGTGGGCAGCCACATTCAGCAACGAATCATACTGCTGTCATACATTTCATTCATTTTCATTGAGTAATATTCATACAATTTGCCCATTACCTCCTCCAATAGATGTCAACATTGAACCCACTGGAGCCGATGCTGCAGGTAAGTAAATTTGATAAAAGAGACTGCTTCATTTCCTACAATAGTAAAAAAATTTTGTGAAGGATTAATTGCTTCTGTTACTCATGTTCTCTGTAATTTCTAAGGCAGAAATCTAACTGCATCCACTTTTCTCTCCTTCCATTTTATTTTTTACTTTTCTAAAATCTTCTTTCTGTCAGCCAGATGCTGGACCCACTGTCTAAGCTAAGGCTGCCTTTTCAGGGCAATTCTACATCCTTACTCAAACAACTCAGGACAAAATAACTTGGTGAGTCTGCAGTTTTCTCTTCATTCACTAACAAGTACTAAAGAAGCTCCATGAAAGCAAACAATAAAAGGAAACTCGTATAAATAGTTTTGTATAAACATATTTCAATATAAAATTTTCATTTTAATTATTTCTGAGAGTATTTCACAACTAAATGTTTCAATGAAAACTTAGCTAAATTTTTAAATCCAATTGTGAATCTTATAAATAGGAAAGGCACAATTAATTGTGTTAATACTAATGTAAGTATTTAGTTTAGTATGTTTTTCAGTGTTTTAAGGACAAGTAATTTGCATTGCAAATATATTTTTCAGTGAAAAATTAAACAATCAAGATTCAAGGGAACAGAAACAATTAAAAATATACTTGCATAGAAATTATTTCTAGAAAAGCAATAAATGAAAGAAGCCTACTTTTCTTTCTTAAAAATTGTTTTAGTCTAATAATTTAGAAGCAAGTATTCACACCTCCCAGTCATACAAAAAATCGGTTTCAGAAATGGAACTTGCAACCTGAAGCAAAGTTAGAAGTAATGTGACCAGGACAAAGAGAATCACCAGGTGAGAGAGCTGGGAACTGATGTCTTCAAGATAATATCAATGACGAGTTTGGAGATTAATTAATAAAAATAGCTAGTGTGGACTGTTCCTTTTACAGATTAAATAACTGAGGTCTGAATTTACTACAGTCTATTAAAGTAATGGAAATTACAATAAAATTAATTAAATTAAAGCAGTGCAATTTACTAGTGAAGTTTAAAAAGTGAGATCTGCCTTTTTAGAAGCAGGGGAATGTCACACAAGTTTTACATAAAAGGAAACCCCAAACCATTGAAAAATCAATTATTCAAAAACTTTAAAAACCTTTGGGATAACATAACCAGATTCTGGGATTCTGCAGACAAGATCAAAGATTTGATGTCAGGCATGCTGAAATGAAGAATGGAATGGTGACCAGCTCAGAAAATGAACGAAATAACTTGCCTACTGCCACTCAAGAATATTACAGAAGCAAGGACAAGGACATCTCTCTCTAACTTCTTCAGCAATTTGATAATTTTTATTTCTGCAAGCTTTCATTTGATACACTTTTCAGCTTCAGTAAAGAATGGGGCAATAGCTGTAAAAATAATTGTCCTCTTCAGTGTCCAACTGGGTTCGAAGCCAGACTGACTCCATGGTCTCGAGTGGATGAACCAGGACTATTGTAGGAAAAGAAATGAAAGAGATAATGAAATGCATCATAAGTGATAGAAGAATTCTGCTTCTAGAGTGTGTGTTGTTGCAACGTTCAGTATTGCCTTGACATAATTTTTTAAAAACTACAATAAAGAGTTTATTCTAAAATAAATAATTGGAATGTTATATTCAGAATAATTAAAGGTGGAGTCTTTAATTTCCCATTTGAAATTTCAGAAACTTCAATTTATTCCAATTTCAGCAAAATTGATTTTTCTAATAAAACTATTTCTATGGGGTTTTCTCCTGACAGCTCTTAATGAGAGTTGTTTTGGCTTAAGAAGGAAGAATTTAAAGGGATTTAATTTCCAATGCATAAGCTTTGTGTCTGCAGAGACTGGTAGGGATTGTATGATTCACTTCAGTGAATAAACATAGCGAAGGCTGAGCACTTTTGAAAATCCTGCTGCAATTTGGCATCTTCTTGTTTATTTAAATTGTGCAGGTGTTAGTTATTATCTACCAGTGTTCACCACATAGAAACAAACCAATAAAATATGTCTTGGCTATTTCTGTACACCTGAGGTGAAGCAGCATCTGTAAGCTTGGGAATGAAAATTATTGCCTCGAGCCATATTTTTGCCCAGTACTGTTATTATTTATGTCTTTTTCTCCCTCTTTTTATATTATTCATAGCTGATGATCAAAGGGCATCAGGCTCTGACATCCATATCCTTCCCTGGATATGTCATCATTCAAACCATCCATTCATTAATTCATTCCAAGGCTGTCATCAAGAGGATGCTGTCAGTTGCAATGAATGTCAGAGCAGCCCACAAATGCACTATATGTTCATTCTTATGAAAGTCAGTGGAACTTGAAGCTATATTCACAACACAGTTCTGTTTTCATATGTTTTCCATCTCATTAAACAAAGAACCACAAAATATTTGCTTTCCCAAGTATATTCCAATCTTCTCTCCCTAATGCTCTCAACTCACTTAAAAAGAGACAGAGACTATTCTTCCCTGAAATATGTCATATAATTTAGGAGACATTTTAAAAAGGGATCAAGAACTATACCAAGCTTATACCTAAATCTCCACATCGAATGCAAGCAGGCAGTGTGAACACGAGTTTATCAAACCTTACCCTCAGTGAATCTCATTGTGCTACAGTACTACAGCAGAGAGAAACTGGGGAGAACAGACACTGCAGTACAACGGGCCAGTCTCAGCACCAGCGCAGGACTCAGCTAAGCCTTGGCAGATGCTGGAGGAGAGACACACGGTTAAAACACCTGCAGAGGTGTCTCTGGGCTTGGGTAGTCTGTTGGAGCAAACACATACCCATCACACTGTACTTCAGTCACTAGGTACCAGCTAATTTCTGCAGAAAGTAAGCTGATTGCTGTTGCATTTTTTGCTCAGGGGTGTTGCACTTGTACCGTCACAGTTTTGGAAATGATGTTTCGGTGTTATCAGGGTTATGAGGCGGGGCGGGGCGGGTCGGCGGAGCCGCGGCCGTGGGCAGGGCCTGCAGCGGCCGGCAGGGGGCGGTCCCGGCCCGGCAGGCTCCGGTCCGCAGGGAAAGCCGCGGCCAGGCGCTTCCAGCGGGCGGGAGCGGCGCATCCCGGACCACCGCACCCACGGCCCCTCCTTCCAACCGCACGCAGCCAGGCGCGGGGAGCACAGCGGAGTGTGCCAGATAAAGAAAGTATTTTACACAAAATCAATGAGAATCATAGAATCGCAGAACCTCAGGACGGTTTGGGACGGAAGGAAGCTTGAATGATCATCTCAAGTTTCAGCTCACCTATTACTAGACTGTGCAAAGCCCCATCCATCCTGGTCTCTATAACTTCCAGGAACGGGCTATCCACAACTTATCTGGGTAACCTGTGCCAGTGCCTCAACACCTTCACAGTAAAAAATTTCTTTCTGATCCAAACTTACCCACTTTGATTTTGAAGCCATTCTCTACCCACTTTGAGATTGAAGCCGTTCCCCTCTGTCATATCACTACAGGCCCCTGTAGAAATTTCCTCTCCAGCTCTTTTCTAGGCTTCCCCTAGGAACTGGAAAGATGCTCTACAGTCTCTCTGGAGCCTTGACCAGGATGAACAACAGCAACTCTCTCAGCCTGTCTTCATAAGAGAGGTGCTCCAGCCATCTCATCATTTTCATGGCCCTGCTCTGGACTTGATTCAACAGGTCTACATCCTTCCTTTGTTGGGGACCTCAGAACTGGATGCAGATACCAAAGTAGGGTATCACAAGAGCTGAGTAGAAGGGGAGAATCACGTCTCTTGACTTGCTTGTCACGCCACTGAATAAACAAAAAATACCAAATACTCACCAGAGGCATTTCTGGTAGACTACATACAGTGACTCCAGTTATTGGAGCCTAAGATTTTTCATCTGGGCAAGTTACTAGGGAGCACCATTCAATTACATCTGTCTGGGAAAGAAAGACCAACTTCAGTTGTTGTCCATGACACAGAGAATTCCAGTCCCGGCAGATAGCACCAAGGTAACTTTAGCATTGACACTAACAGGATGAAATGGAGCGCCAGCAGCATCTAAAACAGTAACCACAGGATAAAATACCCTCCAGCTCCTTCCAGAACATTACAGAGAGAAACTTGGGGGTGTTACTCAAACTTCATCTATCCTGCTAAGTTTTGGCTCTTGGTTTTTCTGTTTTTATTTTTTGTTGCTTTTTAGAAGGCTTTTCTTTTTCTAATGGAAGAATCCAGAAAACTTAGAAGCAATATTTTTTTATTCCACTAGGAGATTTTTTGTTGTTTAAATAATTTTTTAATAGAAAAGCATTTCAAGCTTCACTAAATTTCTATATTGAGCCAGTTCCAGCTTCTGTGTAAATGGTAACATTTCTGTGTTTTTCAGTCTCCAAGACCTGTTCTCAAGACCTTCGGACAAAAGGTTAAAGCCTTTTCTTCCCTTAACACATTGCCTCATTTTCTGCATCGTTCCGTGGCGCTGGGAAGGGTGTCCCTGTGCCACCGTCCGGCTGATAGCTCGCTTGAGAGCCGGACCTGTCCGGCTTCGCGGGTCCCCGCTGAAGCCAGGGCCACGCCGCACCCACCTGCCGTTTGGATGACGCTCCCCCCATCCCCGACTCAAACCCCACGTGTGCCAGGGGCACGGCTAGGCACGAACTTTGTTTCTTCACGCAGACACAAGTATCTCCAGCGACCCATTTGTGACCGTGGCGGTGCCGCCTCGACGGCCGGAGTGCCCCTGCGGGGAGGGTGAACGCGGGGAGGGGGGCGGGACGCGCGGCAGGGCGGCGACCGCGCCCGTCACGGCTCCTCTGCGGCAGGACGGCCGGGGGACACGGTCCCGGTTCTGCTCTTACGGGAGTGGGCGGCCACCCGCAGCCTCCGCGGCGGGGGAAGGACCGGGGGAAGGACCGTGCGAGCGCCGCGCTCCCGCCCGCCCTCCCCGCCGGGGCCGGCCCGCGGCGGAGGGAGGGAAGGAGGGAGGGAAGGAGGGAGCGGCGGCGGAGCCGGCGAGCCCCGGGCGGGCGGTGCGGGAGATGGCCCCGGCGGGACGGCTGTGCTGTGCCGCGCTGCTCTGCGGTGCGCTCAGCCTCTGCAGCCTGCGGGCCGCGCCGCGCCAGCCCGACACCCTCTACCTGTGGATCGACGGCCAGCAAGCGCGGGTGCTCATCGGTAAGTGCGGCCGCTGCTCGGTAAGAACGCCCGGCGGGAGCACGGAGCCGAGCCCGGCCCGGCGGGGCAGCCGCACATCGCACCCCTTTGCCTCCCGCAGGCTTCGAGGAGGACATTCTGATCGTGTCCGAGGGGAAGATGGCCCCGTTCACCCACGACTTTAGGAAAGCCCAGCAGAGGATGCCCGCCATCCCCGTCGGCATCCACGCCATGAACTTCACTTGGCAGGCAACGGGACGGGTAGGTGCCGAGATGGGGCCGCGGCAAGGGGCGGGGGATGCTCTGTAAACTCGGGCAGGTGTTTCGGCCTTGGAATAGGTGAGAAAAGCCTCTCCGAGGCGTGCCGGGGCAGCCCTGGGTGCGGGAGTCCGAGACGCGTCGGGAAGGTCTTGGGTAAGGTGCGTGGGAGCGCCGGGCGGCTCGGGCGCCGGAGAAGCCGCAGGCTGGTGAGGCGTGAGACAGAACTCACCAGGAACGCCCCTGTCGCCTGTACTTGCCGTAAAATTTTGTACCGGACGGTAGTTACTTGGGTGCGTTTTCTTTCGACTTTCTTTAGCTTATGGACGCACGCTACAGGGTCTTCATTGATCTCTATGTGCTAAATGTGCAGGTTTAATTTGTAGTTCTGGTAAATAACAATTCTCTTCCGTAGACTTAATTTTACCAAGTTAAATTGCAAAACCACATAAATCGACAGTTTATTGAATCCTGTTGGATCCTTTTGTTGAAAATGTAAGAATCTGTGACATATTTTTGTGAAGAAACATATGTATGATTTGACCCACTGACAACATATGTTGAATTTGCATAAAGCTGAAACCTGTTAGGGTACATTATCATGGATACAGAAAAAACATGGTGGTATAAAATCCTGGATAAAATAGTTTCATTTTTACAATGCTGAACATTGACTTTATACAATAAAGAACTTGGTAGAGACGAAAAAATATTTACATTTAAATAGTGAACATTGATTGCATTGCAATTCCACTAATTGCAGCTTCACAAATTTGGTTGTGGTTTTGGTTGGTTGAAAGTACTCTGTCTGCAGGACTTGTTTGGCTTCAAGGTGGTGTCTGACACCCTTGCAATTTCTGCTGTCCTCGCAAAGCCTTCGGGTTTAGGAAGTGCTACCCCCCCTCCTCCAAAAAGGAAGGTGAATGTGGAGAGACAAAACTTACTCACAAAGGCTAAGTGACTTGCTCTAGGTCTTTGGCGTTCCCATCAACCTTTACAAAGAAAACAACTTTGTACGCCAAGGGCTGGCATTTAAATACCTAGAAATAATTACTGTCTTTTGCGGCTGTATTTCCTGCTCCATTTCTCTTCCAGCTTCAGTTGCTGCTGCTGATAAAACTCTTCTTTCAATGGGTGATCAAGATGTTAGTCTGAACACTCTCCTCTTGTATTTCCTTCCTGTGCTCTCCTCTCCTCTTCCCCCTTTGCTGCCTACAGGTAGGTCATTAGGAAAAGGTGGTTCCAACATGGATTTCAGTGAGAAGAGTCAAAGGCTTAAAGACAGTATAGGAAAATGATTTTTTAAAAGTTCTGCTTGATGCAACTTGCTGGATGAAATACTTTCTGAGCAGCTGCAAGGTATTTAACTCATTAGTCCTTCTCCTATGTTCTGAATTACTGAATTCCTCTTAGACAAAGCATAATTAGTAAGTGAAATACCTAAATGGTTAAAAAATTTCTGTGTTTCTCCGGAATTTCCAATATTTTATGAGTGGAAGAAAAGAGTACACTTCTACTGTTTTTTCCAGTCTTCTATTTTGGCTTTAAGCATACATGTTCTTAGAAGTTTCCATTAACACATCCAGGGAAGCACTAAAAACTTGCTACCTTTATTCTGTGCTTTTCTGGGAATTTTGTAAGTCAGGGAAGGGAAAACAAGAAGTTGAAGGAAGGAGAAGAGAAGAGAAGAGAAGAGAAGAGAAGAGAAGAGAAGAGAAGAGAAGAGAAGAGAAGAGAAGAGAAGAGAAGAGAAGAGAAGAGAAGAGAAGAGAAGAGAAGAGAAGAGGAAGAAGGAAAAAAATGGAGACTAGTACTTTTTGAAGAAAGAAAGGCATTTGAAACGCTGGGGTACTAGACTGCTTTCTGCAAAATAGCTATTAACTAGCATACTGTTGCCTCTCATTTGGTAAAACTGAAATATTTCTTTTGTGAGACTTGTGTCTTATAGACGTCTTCACCCTGCATCCCCCTTGAAATCTGAAGGTGTTTCTCTGGGACCCAAGGTTTGGGGACTCTCAGTAGTATATGCCTCACCTCTAGGAGTAGTTGGACCCATTCTGGGTCTACAGCTATTAGGCTTCTCCCGAGTAGGTGCAAGAGACCCTGTCTATGGAATTACATGGTTCCTAGTCCTGATAACCCTGAAGATGGGGGAGTGAGAGAGCAGCTGAATGAGTGTCTGGCAGAGAGACAAGGTCAACCCACCACACCTGGAATCCCCAGCAGGGCACCTTAGCATGTATAAATATCCTGTGGGTAAATCCCATCTACCTGTTCCTGGGATAAACAATGATCCAAGTTTGAGGTGAGTAAATAATCCAACCCAGGGAGTGGCAATGCTTCTCAGTCTTTTGTGGCTGAATATTCTAACTCAAAAAAGTCTTGTGAAAGGCCTGTTTTAAGGACTGGATTACATCTGTATTCTATGTAAACAGAAGTGCTTGAAACTCACTACATTTAGGTGTTATGCTTCTGATATAGTGGCCTTTGTGTCCTGAATAAATTTTATGTGAAAAAGATTTTCTTTGATAAGCAAAATAATTTTTGCTAGAAAGCAATAACCAAAGAAAAGCTTTAGTTGCTTTCAATTCCTAGTACATTACTTCTAATTAATTATTAAGAAATATAAGGGGAAACCCAAAATTTGAGGGTTTGATGGTGCTGAATATACAGGGTGTTTGCTAGTGAAATCAGGGTGAACCAGGGGTGACAGGAAAGTTAAAATACTGCAAAACAGGATTGTTGTGATTTTATGCACTTTATGCTTCTACCTATAAATTAAAGTATAACATTACAGATACTATGTTCTCTTTAGAAAATAAATGTAATCTGTGTAAACTGACAGTTAGAAATATTGTTCTTTGAATTGAAAGGCTTAAAAAAGCAAAAATCAATGATAATATCTAGTATATAGTATGCATCTATCTAACCACTAGAGCTCACTGGTGTTCTTCTTGCTCTTATTCTGGATGTGTTTTTGTAAAAGAAAATACAATGGCTTTTAGGAATCTTGGCCTCTGTGAAAGTTTGAGCTAAAAATCTTCCCAGTAAGACCCTATAGCACTGATTAATGCTGCAACATATTTTACCGTGTCCACTAGTGTAAGTTACCAAAGATTTCTGTTGATAACATCATCTCAACAGTACTAGGAACTTATGACAAGTATTTAATCTCCATATCCACAAAACCCAATATGTATTTTTTAAATTTCAGTGGGAACTCTGACAGCTGTAAAATTAAATTCACATCTGGGAGAGTATTGGTGGGAGAGAATCATATTAAAAGAAAAAAAAAGTTGATTGTTTCCCAGACAGCAAGTGCTCAGTGACAGAGCAGCAGCCTGGTGGATTTAATAGAAAGGACGTGGAAAAAAGAAACCAAAAAGCAAGTTGGAATTTTTGTTGTGTGACATTCTCTGATCTGATCCACAGAAATAATCAGTCTGGACCGCAACCTGCCCAGGCTGCTTTCCTCCTTTCAGAACTATTTGTGGTCAGGTGAATTATTGTAGCAGCTCACTTCCCCCTCCCCACTGTTATGAGTATCCCATAGCTCCTCTCTTGGTGCATGCCATGATGTGACATCTGAAATAAGTCTCAAAGGGTTACTGATAACACCACGTAAATCAAAAAGACACCCATGTCTGAGAAAGAGGGAATGCATGTCCTCAGTGTATTTTTTAGCATCATTTCTATATTGTAAAGTGAAGGTCAGAAATGCTGTATAGTTAACAGCTCCTGTAGGCTAGCTGATCTCAGCAATGTCGCCATCAGCCCTGAACAGCTCAGTTGAGTTCTCTGAAATTCTCTTATATTGCTGAGATGTAGCCTGACCATAAATATAAGATGCAATATCCAGGTATGCTAGGAGAAGATCTGTTTCCTTGCTCAGAGGAAAGCTAAGAGACCATCAATCAGTGGTGCAATAAGGTGCTCCAGTCAAATATGGCTATTTCCCTGATAAACTAAAAGAAACCAAAAAGTACTGAATTTCTAAACCTAATTCTTCAAAGGAAATTTTTCTTTAAAGAAACTGCTGAATTTTTTGTAAGCATCTTATTTGCAACCAGTCATTACAATGATGCTTTTCAGCTTAAAAAATGTCTACTATGCAAAATTTAGGAGGATTTTTTCCACTAAAAGTACATCTCTTCTCAAAGTTTGGTCAAGGTAATTGCATAAACTCACACTCTTGTGATTTCCAGTGATATCTTCACTGCACTTTCATGTCACCAAACCAGGGAAATACTTTGTTTTCTGACCTCTGTACCAAAATTTCCATGTGGAATGTGAAGATGTTTACATACTGTGAGCATGATTTTTAGACCGGGGTTTCTTATATCAAGAGCACAGCTCCAAACCTTTAATATTTAGATTCTGCTCAGCTGTGGTATTTTGCATCTCAGTGTTGTAGACATGCCACCAGGGATCAAAGTAATGCTGTAGAGATCCCACTTTCTTAGTAAAGCAGGCATGTGCCAGCCATCTGTTCTATCTGCTGATAGAAAACAGCAGTAAAGTTTCTCAAAGTTTTGCCAATAAGAAAAGGGGGGAATTTATTGCTCAGCAAAGATGAGTTACAAGGCACCTTGTAGTGTAAGCTGCATCTGGTTTCCATAGTAATTTACATGGCATATGTGTAAACTGCACAGTTATTCTTTTTACACAGCAGAGTAAACCTGTGTTAAGTAAGCAGTTCTTCAAGATTTTCATTGTTTATCATTTCTATAAATAATCCATTTTTAACCAAAAAAAGCTAAAGTCATAAAATATTTTCACTACTTCTACAGTAATGGCTACAATGTACAACATAACTGTTGAAAAGCATTGAAACTAACAAGGACACCCCAAGCTTCAAGACTATATTTTGTGAAAATGTATAGATTTCACTCCCTGTGTTACTAGCAATTTTCTGAAATAGAAAATCCAGGCTTTCCTCTTGCGTTGCTTTCCTCTGTGTTGCTTTCCTGTTTGTGGAAGTGCAAATGTTTTCTGGCAACATCACTTCTTTTTACAGACAGTTTCACAGGTATGTTCTTAGCCCTATGTTCTGGTCTAAAGTTAATACCATTAACAAGTAGTGCTGTAGAGAAAGAACAAAAAAAATGAGAACTAACTGAACTAGCAGGAAGAATTTTTCACATATCTAACATATTCTCTCGCTTTCACACTTTCCAAAGAGCTTTTTTGGGGGGTAGCTACAACTATTATTGAATTGGTTCTAGCCAAGTGGTGGATCATGTACATACAAAACAAATGTAAGAAACCACACTCTTCCTAGGGCATGCAGGTATGTGAGGAATACGGTGTGCCCCAGAGTTTTCAAAACTGATATGTAGTAGATATTTGCATCACGTTTAACAGAATTTCAAGAGCTGAATACCTTAGCTCAGAACAATGAGTTCCTGATTATTATTTTTAAAGCTTTCAAGAAAATGCATCTCAATTCCTCTTGTTTTTTGTTTTCCTGTGGGATTACACTTGGCTTGTTAGAGTTTGTTCTTTTATTTGCCTTTTTCTGTACAAATTCCACCATGAAAGATTCTACTTTACTTGTACTAGTCTCTTTTACCATGTTGGATTTTTTTTTTGTTTTGCTGGGAGACTTTTGTTCGCTTGTTTGTCTTTTGATGGTTTCTTTGTGGCCAAGCTCTTCACTGCATCAAACTGCAGCCTAGATGAATTTCCAGGTGGAAATGCAATACCCACCTGGACTGGCTGGCAGGGCTGTGCCTGATGCAGCCCAGGCCTTCAGCACTGCCTCCCACCAACTACAGAAGTGAGCAAGTGGCACTTAAGTAAGCAAAGTGCATTGCTCCAGCTGGAGAGCAGTTGCTGGTGGCCCACCTCAGAGGCCATACTCACAGTGAGGCAGCAACCCAAAATCTGCCTGGATAAAATCCTCTGAAGTTGTCCCTTTGTCTGGATAAAAAGCTAGCTAAACCCAGCTGATCCTAGAGGAAATAAATATGCCTGACATCTATCCTGGCAATCCCCCAACCTCAGGTTTTGGCCCACCACCAGGCAAAATAAACTCCCCAAACAGCAGCCCCCTAAAGAGAAGATCTGTCACTGGCTCAGAACACTGAAGCATGAAACCAGCAGCGAGAGTCAGAGAGCCAGCCTTTGCAATGACAGCTGTCCAGAGAAGCAGAGGACAGGCTCTTGGACCATCTTGAGAACAGAGCTTTCTGTATTGTGATTATGAACCTAGTTTTTCCTCAGAACACATGGAAGATACGGACAAATCACAACTTGCTGATGAGCAGAAGTTAAACCCTCCCTGTGACATTTTCTACTTGCGCTCAGCTTGCAAATGTGTGAATAGTGGTATAGCCAATGGGAATCTGAGACTTAAAACCTCGCAGGCAAATAATCAAGTCCACTGAACATCTTCAGTAAGGAGTACAAGTACCAACTTCAACCTGTTGCTTTTAAACTGCCGCCAACACTGGTCTCATTTTGCCAAGTTTGAGCTTTAGCCAGTTGCAGAGGTTTTGGGAAATAAATCGAGCTGTTTAAACAGAGTCTATTTGAGTAACCAGGTTGAAACAAATTTTTATTTTCCCGTTGTGAAGCCACAGATACATACAGTTTCTGCAAGCAGCTATGTGGCTGCGATATTCTGGAGACTGTCAGGGAGAACAGGCAGGTTGCACAGCATAGCACACAGGAAGGGAGGAAGAAAAGGCAAAATACAGTTATCTGGGTCTGTAATCATGAGCAATAGATATGTATAGACATATTAAGAGCTGGGAATTAATTTGCCAGCAGAGCATGCTGGCAGTTACCTTGAATTATGTTTTTGGTTTGTTTTTTGTTTGTTTGTGCTGGCTTTTCTTTCTTACCTCCTTCCTTCAAGTTTTGCACAAGAACCTCTATTTATGTTGCACAGGCATGATCTGGTTTCTGTATTGGCAAGGGTGGGAAGCTGAAAGCTTGTAACCCAACATGTTGATTCCCTCTGATCAGACCTGTGATGTGTTGGTATTAGATACAGGGTGGAGCAGCTCATACTGATCCTTAAAGGCAAAAATTAGAAGCCTTCATCACATCAAGAGCCATGGGTTTCACATTTTTACTTGATGTAGCTGTAACTTTCCTTTGATGGGAAAACGTCTGCACCTTATCCCACCCACTGACTGCGCTCACATTTGAATTGTATCAGTGTGAATATCCTGCTTAGTCAATAGCCCCTTTTTAGTTGTATTACCAAATATGCACAGTAAAGTAAGCTTCATAATTTTTATAATATCATTATGCCACTGTTGCTTTCATTCTATGATTCACCTGACACTAGAATTAGAAGATGCAAAACATTTTTACATGTATATCATATTTATATAATACCTTTATTAATCCAAAAGTAGGGGCTTTCTCATCTTGTAAATTACAATCAAACAGTATAAATTCATTAAATTATATTAATTAGGAAATACTTTAAAGGACAAGGAATCTGAGGGTTTCTGGTCAGGAGGAGGGGTGACCTGGGGGTAAAGCTCACAATCTCTGCAAATTTTTGTAGAATCTCTTGCTTTTCCCCCTCTTCCCAAACTCAACAACTTCAGCAGAAACTTCTGTCTCTAAGTTTGTATATGTGTTCCTGTCCCTGACTGCAAAGACTGAAGTGCAGTGAGGTCTCTCCCCCTTCCTGATTTAGAGTAGGTGATGGATCATACTGAGGTTCTTCAGCCTTTTCTGTGCCCTGTTGTGCTGTAGAGAGCAGACATGACCTCTCAGCAAGGTTTTGTGGTGTGGGACATTGTTCCCCTCCTGCATTTTTTTTCTTCCTGAAAGTACTGAGGACCCCACTCAGTCCAGTACTATCCACTTCATTTGTCAAGGCTGGTTTGGGGTGTTTGGGGAAATCGCCAGCAGCCTACAACTCCAGCAGAAACTAGGGATTGACAACATATCTGGAATGCATTGAGTGACAAAAAGGACAATTTGGTCTCAGTCTGCAAGAGCAGACAAGATTTACCATAGATATTCATCAAGGAATAAATTGCATTTCTGATCTTAGCAAAACCCTTGAATCCCAAATGGGACAGTTGTCTTACAGCAGAGTGCAGACTTCTGCTGTCATTAGATCTTGTTCGTTTTTCATCAGAGGTAAATTCGGGCTTGGGGAGGCCCACACATTCATTTCTGGGGCTGCTGTCCCTCTTTGCTTTTTCTCTAATAAATATGAGGTTAAGGTCACTGAAAAAGATTCTTCTGGGGAACTTTCAGCTGCTGGCCCTCCCTGTCAGGATTTTGACTGACACAGCATAGGTCACATTATCCAGAATTTAAAAAAAACACAACTGAAGGATGCAGCTTTCATAAAATAAGCTTCCTGCCTTCCCTAATAGGACTTATTAGGACTTATATAGGAAAAGTGTGTTTAAAAGTTTTATCTGGCAGGTCAGCTTGATCCTGTGCAAGTCAGCAGAGTCCAGGCTTTGTGAAGATGCCTATGCTGCAGATAGACCCCACCTGCACCCAGGGAGGGAAAGAAAGGTGGTTCAAGACAGCAGGTATATCAGATTTTAGCTGGGCTGAACTTTTTTCTGCATGTGCTGGTCTCTGCCCTTTGATTTGTGTGTATAGAAGTCAAGGGTGAGCTATTTTTAAACAAGTTCCTTCATTTAAATACTGGGAAATACACTGGACTTAGCTCTAAAGACTGGACTTGTGAGGCTGATACTGTAACCCAGGGATGAAGCTGTGCTGACCCTGCCTATGGAAACAGTCCAGAAGACAGAAAAGCTGTTTGTAGAACATCCAGTTTCCCATCAGAAACTGGGGATAGGATTATACCTCCTTGCTTTACTCTGAAGAGAAGTCCATCTTGCTTTGAATAATTAAGGGTATAATTATAGAGGACAGAACTATGTGGAGGGCTCTACAGTACATGGAAATATGACAGCAATATATATCCACTTATCAGAGTCTTCATTCAATAGAAAAATCAGCGTGATTTTAGGTACAACAGCAAGCATATAAGTTCCTTTTCAGATACACTTAGCAAACTCTTAGTAATGAACTTAGTTCTTCTTTCACAGTAGTATCTAGAAAGAATTAGCTTTGATCAATGACAGCCTGTGAAACAAGAAAAAAATTACTCTGAATTTTCACAAAAAAAGGAATTTGAAAATCCATGCAGTAGGTATTAAAGTAGAGCAGTGTTAAGGAAGTCCTTCCTAATGACTAGTCAGGAGGGAGTTGAATTTTTGCAACTTTTTGAATTTTAAACACTCGTCTTCCTGTAAAATAAGGCTGAAGACCAGTATCTGTTGAACAACAAATAAAGAAACTCTCAGTCAGAGGTGCTG
The DNA here is from genome assembly GCF_963662255.1 of Cinclus cinclus. Lineage (NCBI taxonomy): Eukaryota > Metazoa > Chordata > Aves > Passeriformes > Cinclidae > Cinclus > Cinclus cinclus. Next base: position 43,723,822 of record NC_085049.1, on the reverse strand, counting down.
CAAACTTTCTGTCACACTGCTACACAAAAGTGGAGGTGTCCCTCTTTGAAACCTTTGGAGGACTCCAGTCTGACATAAGCTGCTATGAGATTTCATAACTTTTGAGAAAGTTCACTGCTTACGTTTTGAAGAGAGGTATTTATATTTATTATACAGGAGTGCCAGTTAAAGTCAGGATTGAAACACATGGACTCAATAAAGGCCAATTATGTGACCTTTGCTGTTTGCCACGCTTTAAATTTGTGTAAGTAATTGATTACACTTTCATGAGATCATAATCAGGAGGTGGTTCTTTGGTAATGGTGTGCTAGAGGAGCTTTATCCTCAACTTCAAAGCTATTCTGTGAGGCTTAAGAACAAAGGGTTGGAAGTTTGAAGCGTGGCCAAAATGCATCTGTATGCATTATCCATGTTTACTACCATTCAAGAAGTGGATTAGCTTATTCTTCATCTGTGGTCTTTCCCTCATCACATCAGATGAGCCACCATCTCTGAGGTTTACATTTGAGCTTTTAGAACTATTCTGGTTAACTAAATATAGTGTCTGTTCAGATCCCCATCATAACTAACCTAAATATTTGCTAGTGCAATAATTTCTCTAATCATAAAGGTTTTATTTAAACTATTTTAGGTTCTCTGTGAAGACTATTCAGGGTAATAATTAATTATCAATAAATCTATCCAAAGCCTGAAACTGTAAACAGACTGTAATCTAAGGATGCCCTCCCAGGATCAGCCAATCAAGCTATTCACTTACTTTTCAAGCTGTGAGGGGGAGAAAATAACCCTGTGGGTTTTTCTCAGTGTAGACAGATCCACATAGAAGTGTTGCAGGTGGCAGTGGCAGACCCACAAAATTTGTTTTCTTAGGAAATAACCCGATGAGACAGTATTTTGTAATTTTTTTTTCTCCAAGAGAAGTAATAATTTTCTTCTTTTTTATTAGTTTTGTGATATGGGTATTTTGAACATCTGTGATCATGAAATGTCCACCAGAGAGAGCACTAATCTTCTCCTGGGAGAACAAGGGATGCATTAGCACTTGCTGTGCTGGAACAACAACTAGCTTTTCAGAATACCTTTTTCAAATTCAGGATACCAGAGCAATATGTTTTGTTGAAGATTCAAAGATAGCAAAGGCTTGTGTGTCTTTTACTTACTTTAAATCTCAGCTCTTAATGATATTTCTCTTTTTGGTATACTGTTTGCTTCTCTCCCCTTCCCCAAAGCAGAATTATCTAATTTTCATCTGCAAGACACAAGAGAAAACAAAGAAAGCTCGTGCACCAGCTCGTGTGGTTCATGCAGGGAAATATCATTCCTTGGTAGAAATTTTCAAGATGTGATTTTCAACTGTGCATATTTGTCAAAGCCTTAGTGAATTTGTCTTATTTCAGCTTAATTTTTTTTTTTCAAAAGTAACCCTAGTGAAGGTGTACTAAAACGCATTACAGAAAATGTGTCAAACATAAAAAGGTCTAAATATGGGAAGTTGGTCTATTTTGCTTACTTTGTTTCCAAATAAACAAGATAGAAAAGTGAAAAACTCCCAGACTTCTGTTGCTGAGGAGTTGTAAATTTGTTGTGACTGTTTTACAAAAACTGTGCATGTCACATGCCTTTGTCTCCATGAGCTAGTACTTAACCTGGAGGTTGCTGTGCCTCTGTTTGCACAATGCTGCTCTCCAAGGCTCTAGCCTGGTGGAACGGCTCCACTGTCCCCATTGCAGGTACCTGCTGCATCAAGGGGTTGCCTCTGATCTAAACCAAAACCATATGGTCATTAGCAGGCCAATGATGGACAGGAATGTGTGCTAGGCTTTTATTTGTGCCTCTGTCTCAGAAGCCTTCTTTTTCAGCATGATGATGACTTTCAGAGTTAATGCTCTGCTAGAATACTTGAATTTTTCTTTTTTACCTCTGTTCCTCTCAAACCCCAGTCTTTCTACCAAGCCCTTCAGCTTCCAGTCTGAGATTGGTTTCAAATGACTGCTTCAAATCCTGGGGTGCTTTCAGAGCTCAGGGTCTGGTGAGAGAAAATATTTGCTCAAAATTACTGAGTAGCTGCTCTGTTTCCCATGTCTCCCAAAGAGCAGACAACTTCCAAAAACAATGTTAAATATAATCTAAATCTATTATGTTGTGACTTCACTAAGCTTCTTGACAGTGATTTTTCCATATTACTTATCTTTATAGAAATTATTTTCTCATTATTTGGAGGAAAAGCTGATGTATTCTGCAAATATTTCAGTCCATCTCCCCAGTGCAAAGCATTCTTGGAAGCCTGTAATGTCACCTTTTAAAATCTGAGGCTTCTTTTAAAAGCAAACAATAAATCTCATTTTCCCAATTTCATAAATCATTCTGTTGGAGGACCTGATCTGCCATCCACAGCTGAATGCCACAGGAGACATTAAGCACCAGTTAGTCATATTCCATTGGCAAAATCAGAGAGTTTTATACCATTCTTCTAAAACCATTAAAACCACAAGTAGTTATTGTTGAAAGTTTCATGCAGGGATGCACTCCATTGTTAAAAAGTCTTCCTTCTTGTTCATGGATTTTCTTCAGTCTGCCACGACTTTCTTAATGTGAAGAAAGCAGGCATAGAAGAGGCTCTACAGATTTGTGAGCATTTCACCACAGCATTGTCTAATTATTACTGTCACATAATATATTTTTCTTTGAGATTGCCCATTTCTCTGAGTTCTGGTTTGTGTCCTTTTTTTTTTTTTTTATTTCTTTGAAACACCAAATATCTCCATTCCTCCTTTTGTGTGCATCTCTGTTTTTTCATCCCTGCTGTTTCAGTCTATTCCCATACCCTTAGCAGCTGATACTGGAAGACAGGTTATCCTGTCTTCTGTGCAAACTGATTTTCTCAGAGCAGGTTTCAGTATTGCTTCATGCTGTTGAGCATACCTCCCATTTTAGGTCTACCTCTTGAGGCTGACAGCAAGCTTCTGAGTGTTACGCTGAAGTGTGAAAAATGGTTTACCCACTCTGTGACAGGACCAATTAATGGGTTCTGTCCCTAGCACAAAAATAGGCAGTCTGTAGGCAGGCACTTTATTGTCTGCTTGTCTAAGGAAGCCCCGTTATGTTGCTTATTACAGCAGTGTCTAGACTGCACTGCAGTAACAAAATGTTCACATATATGTACATATTCCTACTCTGGCCAGACTCTTTCGATAGCCTGGTATGTGTAGTACAGATAATCTTTGTTGGAATTCATCTCACTTTGCTTCACGCTTCATCTTGGAACACAGACCCACTTCTCTGACCTAATGCAGTTAATATCTTGGAGAAGCAATGGTCCATGCTGTAAACACCTAACAAACACATACACTGTCTCACTTTGTGACTTTATTTATGGCATATGCAGCTGTGAGCATCTGCTGTGGATAACACAGGGTAGAATCTTGCAGTGAGTGCATAGCCAGAAATATTCGTGGATCTGGGATAAAAAGGAACTTCTTTGATGTGTTTCTTTCTTTAAATATAGAAAATTGGCATTAAGATATATTTGTCATTTAATTGGTAACAGAAAAATCAGCATTGATCTCTTTAAAATAATGAGAAGAAAATGTAGTTAATTTCTTACATCTACTTCCAAAGCTAACATACATTTGCCTCTTAATTAGAAAGGGTGCAGATTTCATTAGGTTACTGAACCATGACATACAACAATTTAAGCTACTCTGCCTTATGTACTACATTTCCATGAGTATCATGTAAAATGAAGGAAACATAGAGTATATTATCATGAATTGTTTGATTAAACATGAAAGAAAAAACAGGCAGAAACAACATGGCATCTGAATGATAAGAGAGCTTTAATGCAATATATCTTGAACCAAGCAAGGGAGATCTGTAGGAATTTTAACTGTATATCATTTAAACCAAACTGGCGACAGATGTTTGCTACAATACTTGTTAGAGGGCTTCATTATTTTTATACCCTTTTAAATTCCTCTGATTTATAGAAAACAGCCATTCAATGTCCATAAAAGTTAATCCTGACCAAGGAATTATTTGCCTAAAGTGAAATTTCCCCTCTCTGCTGAGGGCTTTACCCACATGGGGAACTGTTAAAGGGCAGCTGCTTGGGACTACCTGCTGCCTGAAAGCACCAACTCCCCAGACTGTTCAGACAAGGTTTGCAGGAGTCCTTGCCTAAGTTTCTGAGGATCTCAAACAAAGATTTTCCACAGAAGTAAAACATACTCTTCCTCGGGTGCTTCCTGAAGTCAAGTCAAAAGTCCTTTGTCCATGCAAAGTGTGCAGTTGTCAGTGATCAGCAATTTCATGAAAACCCCATTTCCTTCACCACTTCTAACAACACTGTTCCTCTAAGATTCCTCCTTCACTACCAAATTTAGACCTTCACATACCAGAGAGTTCACAGGCTGGCTTTAAAAAAGAAAACAAAAAACAATAAACATGAGAGTGCATTTATAATGGAAAAGAGATTACAGATTATGATTTTTTTTCCCTTTATCTACCAACAATATCCAAGCAAATTTCAATTTCACAACCAGGTCATTCATAATGACTACTTATAGCATAAATAATGGTAGTCACTAGACAATATTTTTATTGCACAGACCTATATCTTCAATTAACCATCATCACTAAATTTCATGGTAGGCTGGAGCATGGTAAATATTTGCTGAGTGCATGTTGTTTGCTTTTCAGTCATGATGATTAATGCAAGTTAATTGGCAATCAACTCCAATTACAGCAGGAGAATACCAGAGACTTGATTTCGGGTTTTGTGTCAAGATAGATTTTTTCCAAATAGATAGGATTTATGGCAGTCAAATCATGTTTTAGATTCACAGATGTGAGGAGTTAAATTACTCTGCTTTACTGTGCAGCCTCTTTAGACTGGAATTTTTGTATATAACCTTTATGTCAAAATTTAACCAACTCAATCCAGCACACACGATTTGCAAACATACTCTGCAGCACATGCCTTTGAAGTTATGCTAGTTGGATCTACCTGAGATGTTACAGCTCTTAGATACTATCATTTCAGTTTCTGTCAACTCAGCAGATGCACAAACCTTTGCAGAGAAATGGTGAGAGCAGTTATCTCTCTCCAGTGCAATATGTGGCTTTCCTTCTGAGCAGCCTGTTGCTTGTGCAATAAATCTCCCCATCTTTTTAACATGCCATCAGAACATACTCCTGCCTCAGGCACTAACTGCTGCTACGCCTCTACTCTGCTTAGAGGAGTTACTTCCTTGAGCAGCAGTGGGTATAGTGGCTCATGCAGCAATGGGTCCCTTTTTCCACGAGGAGGTTTCTTTTTGTCTTTACCCTTAGGCTCTAGAAAACTTGCTCTAGAAAATGAGATTCCACTCCTTTTCCTACAGATTGGGAATCTGGCTCAGAAGCTGACCTTCTACAGCAGTGTGTCTGGAGTGGAAATACGGGAGTGGAGCTATTTAGTCTAGTTACCAGTTGTTGTTTACTAGAATAGTATGAACATAATGTTTTAATATCCCAGGTCATAACTCATTATGACCTGGTTTAGATACAGCCAAACATCAAAGCTAACCAATGAGAAACAGACAGTGGAGCCTTGACTCACTTACTGCACTGTTCTATAGATGTGTGGAGACATATAATTATTTTTCTGAAACAAAGTTTTATTTGAAAACAAAAATGTTCACAATCTGACTTTACGGCTTGTTTTCATATTTTGGCATGGTATATTGTACTGGAAAATAAGAGTCTTTAATTAAAAGCAGCATTTTGAACGTTACCCCAGACTCTATTTCTCATCTCTGGTTTTACTGCTTCTCTCCATGTGCTTTCTCCCTCACACATTTACTCCATGTGTTTAACCCCCAGTTAAAACCTTTCATTGTTTCCTGCCCTATTGTTTTGCAAGTCCTCCTCTGAGGTCTCTGTGCCTACGCAACACCCTCTGAAGATTGTCCATGTAGAGTGTAGTCCCTCATGCTGTCTCCTCTCTGTTATGGGATCTCCTTGCTGTCCCTACAGACCAAGTGGATGTACTGCCAGGGCTGATCAGGAATTTCATAACAACCTTTCTACCCAGGTCATGAGTACTTTTCTGGTGTCGTCAGGAGTTAAAGCAAGATGGTCTTGCACACCCTGCTAGGGCTTGTGCTCAAGTTAGCAGAGAACAGAATCACAGAAGGGATGAGGTGTCTGAGACCAGACAGTCTGACCTCAAGATGCTATAGTCATCCCTCTGTTAAAGCAGTGTCACTCACACATTAAAACAGTGTTTTCTCAGTTTCTAAGAGAGTGTTCTGTATTGTGCCTATTGCCTACTGTCCTGTCACTTGTCGCCACCAAGCAGAGCCTGGGTCCATCTTCTTTACATCCCCCGTCAGCTATTTACACTCATTGATTAGATCCCCCATCAGCCTTCTCCAGGCTGAATACTCCCAGCTCTCTTAGTCTCTCCCTGTACATCAGACACTCCAGTCCCTTGATCATCTTTGTGGCCCTGGACTGGCCTCACTCCACCAAGTCCATGTCCTTCTTGTACTAGGGAACCAGGATATTACAGGAGAAAAAGGACCTTGTTCTGGCTGAGGACATGGAAGGTCATCTTATAGACATAAACTATCTATCATTTATCAGCCCAAATTTTGGCTTTAATCTCCCTTTGCTGCACTGTTTTATCTAAAAGGTAGACAGAACAGTACTGCCTACTGTCAGTGAGCAGATGGAAACACATTTTTGCAGTGCCCATGCTAACGTCTCAAGCACTTACCTGAGACCAGCAGATAGAATTAACTGTAATCCCTTGTATGCTTCATGGTAGATGAGATGCCACAATTCAACATAAAATTTCATTTCCACTTGCTCTGCACACCAGCTACACCAACACACCAGTTGTGCTATTGACAGTTATGGAAGCCTCTAGTGACTGGCTAAGGTGCACATGGTGCGTACAGCCACACTGCAGACAGTCAGGCCATCCAGGCTCACCAGTCAATTCCAGGAGGATTCTGCCCAAAAATTCAGCTTTAAGAATGAGTTAGTGTTCCAATATTTTTGTTGTCTGCCAGATGAATGGTGTGGGTTGTAAAAAATGTTTTCTCTGTATAACATTTGTTCACTATACACATGCTGTTTCCCTTCCTGATATGCTGCATCCTGATTACGTATGGTCACTTGCAATCTATGAAATAAGAGGAAAATATATTAAAATTATGTTTAGATGAAGAAGCACTCAGGGAAATTATAGAAACTAATCCAGTGAATGGCATAATGGAAAGTATAGTATTTTTCTGCTATAGTTTATGTGCTCAGTAGTTTGCTTCTGTGGGTACAATTAAAATAAATATAGATTTTTTTATTTATTTTGTCATAGGCCGAATACTACTATGAATTCCTGTCTTTGCACTCTTTGGATAAAGGCATAATGGCTGATCCAACTATAAATATCCCCCTGCTTGGAACAGTTCCTCATAAAGCATCAGGTTTGTACTGTTGATATTCTAAATTTTGTTTCTGTGCAAAATATTCTACAGCCAGTAAAGTCTAAATATTTCTTTATGAATTGTAGTTCTGAAGTTTATTGCCTAAAGCAAAGCTTGGCATTGAACAGTTTGTAATTGTCTTGCCTAAGTACAGCAGCATATTTTGTCTGAGCCAAGACACATGAAACATTTATGTGTAGATAAATCAATAGAAACTTGTGCAAAATTGTTGCATAAAATTCACAAATGCTATTACTTAAATAGTACAGCTTCTGGAAAACAAATACTTTGATCACTGTCAGAAAAATTATCAAATTATTCTGTTTCTCAGAGGTTGCAGTTTGTGGATAGTTTGCTTTCATTTGAGGTTGTCATGCATTCAGCTCAAAGACAGAAGTTCTAGTTTAGCATATAATAATTTATCATTTGTCCCTCAGTTGTGCATTCTTAATCCTTCACTGGAATTTACAGCTCCACAGCAGAGGCTGAACCCAAGCCAATACAAGTGCTCCAGAAATACCATGGCACGTAGTGAGCTGATTTGAGTAAAAAAGCCTTCCCTGAAACATTATTGAATCTGGTTAGCTCTGAAGTGGATGAGTAACAGTTTATATCATATGTTTCAGGGTTCATATGTAGTAGCCTCTGGTAAGAAGGCAGAAATGCATATCTTGATGACAGTAGTGTTTTAGTGATCATCATTTCCTAAACTGCCTCAGCCAACCTGTGGGATAAATGTGGGAAAGAAATGGGTAATGAAACAGGAGGATTGGACTGCAAATGAAGCACTGATATACAAGTTTTCACCTTTTATGAGTCTTTATTCCTTCTCTCCTTTTCAGTGGATAAATTCTGAAAGTCTGTGTATAATCTCCATTTTCAGCTTGCAGTAGATTGGCATTGAAGTAATGTTTCAATACAAATTTTTGCCATGACATCTGGAATTTAACTTGAACGATTGGTCTCTCCATTCAGTGTGGATTGAAGGAGTGGTATTAAAAATAGATTTGGATAAAAGATGCTATGATATTTGTACCACAACTGCTGCAATTGAATTGGTTCCAAGCCAAATGAGTATCAAACAAAGATACTTAAGAGCAACTTAAAAGTCATAAAGGCCAAGTTCTTGTTAAGCATTATTTCCATCGCTATATAAAGCATGTGAGATATGTGAAAAGCACTCTCTGCTGCACTCAGCACTCTCAAATAAAAGCTAGTTTCTCCTTTAATTTTTAACTATCTAGAAAGGCTAAACCAAAATTACCCCTTTCTAACTGTGTTTAGGAAAACTTAATCTATGAGTGCAGGGAGGCCAGAGATGGGAGCTCATAGTTGCAGCAGAAGGTCTGTTAACCATCACGATGGGGGATCCTATTAAAGCCAAAAAGGACCCCTTTGGCAGCATTGGTGCCTCAGTTCCAGGGCTAATAGGGGCATGTCCATGGGTGTTCCCTTACATGGATCATCTGCAGGGAACTGCTGCACTGGGTGTATATATAAGCAGCATTTAAGTCCTGTTTGGTGTTCCAGTGCTCAGTACCATGAAACATGTACACTGTTAATGGTGGGACACTACTATGATAGTGGGTTTTTTACACTGCCTGTTAGCTGGCCAAAATTAGCTAAATATAGCATTGACATGCTATAAAGGTATTGATTGTTTGCTACTTTGTAGTTATTGCTGTAACTTAAATGTAGGCAAAACAGAGTTGACAAATCTAGTCTCGTTTGCCTGGATCTACTGCATTACCAAAGCATTTTTCTACACATACAGATGTCCTAAGAAATTGAGTCACAATCTTGTTTTTAGTAACAAATCAACAGATGGTATTTTTTGAAAAAGTGTTTTAGCCAATTAATTGCCCTTAAAGACAATTAAGGAGAAATAAAAGGGGAATGACAACTATAGTAAAATATGAGCGTGGGAAACAAGAATGAGGATTAACAGATACCTTATTCAGAGGTAATTAAACCCCGTGTTTTTTTAAAAATCAGTGGACTCTTAAAACTGCTTTGAAGATATTTGTCTCCAAGCAAGGCATATGAACAGCTTTAGTGGTGTAGGGCCTCTCTAACCTGTGTTTGCCTTATGGCCAACGGTGGCCATAAGAAGACCTGTGGAAGAGCAAAAGGAGGACGAGCATATGTGATACTTCTGTCTACTCTCTCAGCTTTTACTACCTTCAGCTTGAGGATTTCCTTTGTCTTAAGTGACTTGTCTATTTTATAAGCCCACATGGGTTATAGATCTCTTTTTCCAGTACTTCTCCAGGCTCTCCTTGAGTCCATATCATCTTCGGTTATCTCCAATCACCTTGGAAAGAGTTCACTACCATCCAATGTATGAAGATTCCCCTCCTGTTGTTTCAAGTCTGGCTACAACAGCTTCATCTGATGGGCACTGGTCCTTGCACTGGTAGAGGCACTAGTCAATCTATACTGTTCATTCTATCCATGATTTTGTACACATCTATTATGTATCCCCTGATTTTTTTTTTCTCTTTGCCTGACTGAAGAGTCACAACCTACTCAATTGCTCCTCATTAGGTGCAGCCTTGTCCTTCTCTTAGCTTTCTCTAATTTGGTAGATCCTGAGATGAGGTAACAAACTCTCTTTGGATTTAAGTGAGATTTAAATCACCTAGGTTCCTTAGACCTATTTGAAAACCCATTCCCAAGTCCCAGAATTGGTGCCCAATTCAGTGGTCACAACATGGATATTATTAGACCTGGTAAGATGTTAAGAAGGCTGTAGAAGATGCTTTTCAGTGGGAGGTTAAAGAGCTGACCGATCAGATTGTGCAAAAGAAGATATTTGGGAGGAGTGTGGATACCTGCCCAATGACAAGCAGCTGGCTGCTCATTTCTGCCTGCAGGGGAAAGCCTATGAAGGTCCAGTGGTTCAGTCTGAGGTTAGCAAGTTCAAAATAAAGTGAGTAATTTTTGTATCAGTGATTAACATCTTGAACACCACACTCAGAAAGGTAAACACAGCTATAGGTCTGTGCCCAGAAGCAATGTAGTGGCCTGTGACTGAGAAAGAGCTGGCCCCCTGAGTGCCCTGGGTTGGCCCCTCCTGTCCCTGTCTGACCCAGGCACTGCAGTGCTGGTGCAGGCTGGTGTGACCAGGCTGCTGACAGTGCTACTTTGTGCATTTCATGCAGCCACCACAACAAGACCTTCTCTCCCTCCTCGCTGCTGGTGTTGAGACATTAAAATATAGGTGCTGAGCATCCAAAGAGGCTGAAAATCTCTCCAAGCTCAGTGGCAGAAATCAGTGTCTTTTCTGAGTGCAGCACCATCTCTGCTCTGTCTGCCATGCTGGTAGAGTGACAGTGGGCTGCAGGGCTGTGTATGGGCTCCCACTCCTCTCCAGACCTTTCATGCCAGCTTCTAGTGAGACTGGTCATTCAGAGATGTCCCTTAAGCAGTCCCACCTGAGACTAAAGGTGTTTTTTGTTGTTGGCCTTGGCATATTTGGTTAGTGGGTAAGGTAATTGCTTGTAAACTTGAAGGACTTGCAGACATAGAGAGCTACTCTCAGCCTGCTTCTACTGAAGACAATTTAGAGAACATCAGTTTCCTGAGCAGAGGGAAAAGGCATGACCTCCCAGACAAAAGGTGTTAAACCTGCATCTTCTGCATCCTAGGAGCACATTCTAATTACTACCTAAAATTAAATTAGATTTAAGTCACTAGGTTTCCTTAGGTTCCTTTTCAATTTAGTTAAACTTTCTTTGCTCCTGTTAGAGCCATCTGCTCTGCAGCCCTGGATACAAGTGCTCCAGAAGATACAGAAATGTTTATGTGCAGGAGAGGCTGTTTTCTGGCCTGGTGGTGGAACGATGGTTAACAGAAAGAAGCCCATATCTGTGATTCCGTCTCTTTCTTTTTATCCAGGGATGGACAAATGTAAACTGCATCCTGTATTTGGGAAGCAGGGACCAGAGCTGAGGTTTGCCCTACGGTGGCCCTGGTCAGCATTGTGATGAGCCATGGGAGATCATGGATGTGTTTTTTGATGCAGGGGACTTCTCTCTGTGCTTTGGTTTGATAGTGGTGCTTTTGGTGAATTCTTAGCATTATTCAAACAGGCATAAAAATACAAAAATTTGGGAAAAGCTTAGGGGCTTTATTTCAACTCTGAACCACCACAGAGTTCAGCCAGGATCCAGGTTGTTTTTGCTCACAGGAGGGTCCTTTGCTCCATATCCGTGTGCCTAGCTGTTCGGACACATGGTAAGTAAATTTGGATGCTTCCAGAGTAGGCAGTTCTGGAATAATAAATTTATGATCTGTGGCCTTGGACTCTAGGGATGCATTGCTGGGTTTTTCCCTAGGCATTTAAACCACAGCCCCATCTCAGGGGAGTTCAGGGGCTGCTATGAATTCAGTGAAATCTAGATACTGCTATGGTGCTGTCATTAACAGTCTGCCACACCTTCCTCCCCATTGCAATTTGTTCAACTAAAATACATCCCAATCCAAGCACTGATTTCCTGCACTTATGCTATGAGACAGTTACTATGGTTTAAGAAGTTCACAGCATTTAAAATGTATTTTTTAAAAACCAACTGTAAGAGTTTCCTTCTTGACACATGGTTACATGGTTTTGGTCTTTGCAAAGGTTGGTGTGAAAGCCCTTGGACTGTGTAATTGATTTAGAATGAGAACTGCAAGCAACTTTTCAGTCTGTAGGACTTACCAGAGGCAGAATGTGTTTCAGCAATAAAATATTCTGTATTTTATCAAGGCACCAAATAACAAAAAAAGCTAAATTATAGCTTACAAAATTTTTGTAAAAAACAGTCTAAACCAACCCAAATGTATGGCTCTTAGCTCTGTGTTTCATTTGGAAGCCTCAGGCCAGCTTCAGAAGAAAGGAATAAACAATTTCTATTAGTTGGAATTGACTTATAAAGCAGCTAAGAAGAGCCAATTTTGAAGAAAAGAGATAAAATAATTTCATTTGAAGATTATTCAAAATCTCTTGTGCCAATCACAGCAGAGAATTCCATAGTTCTGAGGTACTGGACTTACTTCATCATTAAAATACTCCAGATTTACTGGCCTTAGTTAGTAGCTTAAACTCTTTGTATTTAAAAGGAGTTTGAATACTTTTCCTGGAAAGGCAAAGTCCAAATATCACTATGCTTAACGGGTTCTGTCAGAGTGAGGTGTCTATATCTTCTTAAAAACTGCACCCATGATTATACTTTTCAAGTGTACCATTTTGTCAGGACTTTATGGAGTAAGTTTTGGTTAGATCAGTATCTTATTTAGGTATTAATTGCAACATCCAAACCAGAAATCTTATCTAAAGTAACTTTTTTCCCAAATTATATGTTTTTACAAAAATCATATGTCAGCATAGAAACTGCTCAGAAGTGAGCAGTTCAAATCAGAAAATTAAAAGTAGGCTTCCAGCTTGTTTTGATATACCCTTAAATACCTCCACATGAGTAATTTCCTCATCTGCAATAAAAGTATGGTTGTGTTAAGATCACTGTCTGTGCTATAGACTCTTGAGGTTATTTCAGCAAATAAGCACAAGCTCTTCTCCTGTGCTGCTGTACTTCTAACCCTAGAGACACCTCTGAATAAAGGGATCTGTGTGTCTCTATGTTGCCAGTTTTCTTCAATGGCATTCCTCCAAAGCTTAAATACATCTATAGTGTTGTTTTTTGTTTTGTTTTTTTTTAATATTTCAATGTATGCGTATATATGTATATGTGCATGTAAATATAAGTATAATTGGTACTATTATCCTTTTAGTTGTTCAGGTTGGATTTCCTTGCCTTGGAAAACAAGATGGGGTCGCTGCATTTGAAGTGAATGTGATCATAATGAATTCAGAAGGCAATATTATTCTCCAGACCCCTCAGAATGCCATCTTCTTTAAAACCTGTCAGCAAGGTAACACTGAAGAAAACATGCTGGAATGCTGTTAGACCAGGTCACCTAATTGTCTTACGTTTCATTTAGGATAAGAGCTAAAGAGGATGAAAATAAAGCAGTCACACAATGTGTAGCAATCATGGTGAATTCCAGCCTTTCTGGCTATGTGAGCATTTGCTGATCATTTACTACATGTTTACTGAGCCTTTTCTTACTGAACTCCCTTAGCAGACTGGGTTGGAGACATCTCTCCTTCCTCCTGTTCACTGCTCATCACTTGAAGGACACTGATGATACAGAGATGTATCATATGAAAAGCCCCTGTCAGCAAACGATTTGAGGTGCTTGGAGGAGAGCTAGTTCTGTGAAAGTAGGCTGAGATTAATGTTTCCAGAAATGGCACATCATCTGGGGAACTGACCTTCTGGGAACTATGGTGGGACACTGGTATCAATTAATGCTGTCAGTGCCTTAGCTCCAGCTTGGTGTCTTCAGCTCCCTAAATCTCAAACTTGCACATCCAAACTGAATACAAAAATCTTAAATCAGAAAATTTCTGCAAAGCTTGGCTTTACCTTCTCTCTCGCTCAGTACCTTCTGCAACCTCTTGACTTTTGATACAGGTAAATGGTGGAAGTTGGTGTTCAGTACTTCCAGCAATCAAGCAGTAAGCACACAGAAGACACAGAGGCTGGTAGGAGAAGAGGACCCTGAAGTTACTGCAGTGTTTGCTTGGAAAGGAGAGCACTTGTTCAATCAACTGATCTATGAACCATAAGCACTATTTAATAAGACTTTCTGAATTAATTTGATACACCACAAACAACTATAATTATCATTTTAAGCTGAGGGTATGGAAACTGAAAAATCCGTGTCTAAGATAAGATAATTATCCCACATCATATGCAATTGTATCAAATTAACCCCATGACAGGGCTGATGTACAAAGAACAAAATTTTTATTCTCCTACTAAATCTTCATTCACGGTCCCACATTTTCTTCTCTGCACTATTTTTTCTGGGATAATTGGCTGTAGTGTGGCTTCAAAGAATGAGCAGTGGGAGCAAGAGCTCTTTATTCTTTGAAACCTCACTACGCACAAATAGCAAAGCTGCTTGTCTCCTTTGAAGCCTTGTTGCTGCCAATTAGCCCAGGGAAAGTGGAGGAGGGGGAGAAGAAGTGGGCAGAGAAATAGGAAGAAAAATGGAAACTCAAAGGACACAAAATCAATCAGATCTCATGTATGAACTTGTATATCTGGTGTAAATACAACACAAAGCTTTTCCTATCTTTTTATTTTCAGTTCAACTCAAGGATACTGAACTCAATAAACTTCAGAAATAGCATTGGGGTATTCCAATAGGGACAGCAGAGTTACAGGTCTGTATTTTGGAAAATAATAGCTTACAGAGGAAAGGCTCCAAACTCAGTTTAGTAGTAGCATTCATCCAAGTTATCATTTCTGTGTCATTATTTGTTTTTACCATTTTTATCTGAGTTGTAATATATAGCAATTTAGTAGTGCATCATATGACTTCTCAAGAAACCTGGGGTTGATTATTGTCCCAGTCCTTTGTTCCTGAAGCCAGCTGAGATACACAACAAAGATTTTCTAACTGTAGAGACATGCAGAGGAAGAGCTTTCTCACATCATCTCTTCCAGCCCATACTGGAATAACTCCCATTCCTGCCCTTTGTCTAGTAAGGTGGATGCAGCAGTGTTTTGGGACAGATGCTGAGAAGGATAAGAATGCCTTTATTAGTTGGTGTTAAAGTAGGCGTGAGTTTCCTTCCTCTGAGATATATCAGACATGGTGAAGAGCTCCTGTCAGGGCCCTAGTCATGGTTTCTAGTTATCCCTGGCCATACAGAAAGGCCCCAAATGGAAGTGAGGGAAGCAAGGGAGCAATTATGTAGATAAGAGAGGATTTGTTGTGGCTAAGAGGTGTTCACAAAGAAAAAATACATGTTTTCCTATTTTTCTTCTTGAAATGGTATGTATTTAAGTATGCATTTTTTTGGTAATGAATAGCAGCTTTGCATTTGAGTACAAAGAGAGAAGCATTTCCAGAAAGAGTAGTAGAATACAGTGTTAGAACACAGTAGGAGCAAAAAACCTTTCCTACAATTGCTACAACTGCAAACAGCTTTACTTTTAAAGCATATCATTTTACCTCAGAGGTTTTGAACCTTCTCACTTGGAATGTCACACAGCAGAGCATCAAGATGAAGAGGTTGTGCCTACCACTGATACCTACTGATGTTAAGTTTTTCTAATGGGAATAGGCAGTCTCTCCTGCCTGCCTTATTCTCTGTGAGGGATCTGGGAAGGTATTTTTGAGTAATTGTTTTTCTACCCAGCAGCCTTTTTGATGGTGTTCCATAGGGCTTGATTTAGTTTGCCTTCTTGTTTGGTGGACTCTGGTGTTTTGAGGATGGTGGTGGCACCCAGAGGTATCTCTCATTCTTGTATAATCCTGCCAGTGTTGCCAAATGCTTTTACATATTTGATCAATAATTGAGATATGAATGAGAGTTGATGATGATACAGAACTGTTGTGCAGGAGTGCTTTCATCTTCCTTTCTGGCCTTCTTCCATTTAGCCTTGATGCTCACTCTTTCATATGAGCACAGATTTCATCACTGTCACCTCAATGTAGTAGTAACAGATGTGGTAATTAATGCAATGCAAGTTGCTGTGAGGTCTACTTCAGGCTTCAGAAATCAAAACTGGTCCTGCACACTAAGGGTAGGTCTAACCAGCCATGCAAGTTCTGCACTAAGTTGCTTGCTCATTTCCACATGGAAAAGGAAGTGCTAGATTGAGCAGAACATCTTTATTGCTCATGCACTTACAGAGCAGTAGAGCAATGAAAATGCAGAGTCTGTCAAGTGCATCACCTGAGTGAACACAGGATGGAACTTCTATTTGTAGACTACTAAAAGAGAAACTACTTTATCTTGAAAAAATCTTAGCTGAATTTCCATTTCTTCAGTGTTTGTCTGCCAGCAAATATTTTAACTGCTGTGTCAAAGAAATATATTGATCCTACTGAGATCTGGCTGGCAGCTGAAGTATAAGCATTTTAATTAAGATTGTTGCTATATTTTATGAAGCGGAATGTCCGGGAGGATGCAGAAATGGAGGAGTTTGCAACGAAAGACATGTCTGTGAATGTCCTGATGGATTTTATGGGCCTCATTGTGAGAAAGGTAATTTAATAAAAAATCTCAACTATCTTCTTTATCCCAGTCTCAATAAAACTGTATCTCCTGCACTGTAGGCTCTCCAAAAATTAAGACTGGACTATTCTGAAGATTTTGTATATTTTGAGTTCAAACATGTAAGAGAATTGTTATTGTCATCCATGGTCTGGTGGAAATACAAATTGCTTACATGAAAAATATTTTCTCTTTCACAAATTGCTTTTAACAAAAACTGATGCAATAGCTAAGTGATCCTTAATCACAGGGAATCCATCTGGCAAGAAGATTAAATAAAATTCTTCTGCTAATGAGGACTAGCTGGGAAACAAAAACCAGTGCTTTGGATGCTCTGCATTTGTTTATTTGCAGATAGGATCAGATTTGTAAGCAGGCTGAAAACAAAAATGGGAAGATAAAGGGAAGATTCTCTTTGTCTTCCATGAGGGGATAATAGCCCAAAACAATGTTTCTAGGAGTGAAGAACTGGGAAATTAGTGTGACTTGGCAAGGAAACTTCTTCCTATCCCTCCCTTCCTTTTCCCAGTGGCAGTCCCTCCCCAGGGTGACTGGAGATGCCCACCCCCATGGGCATCCTACTCTAATATAATCATTCACTCCCAGATAATCTGGCTACATCAGAAATATTAAATACAGATCAAGGACTGTTCTCTGGCCTGGAGAGCGACTGGCACAGCTTACATTCCTATGTTTAATAAACTCTTACCTTCCAACAAACCCATTATAAACTCATTCCTGGGAGGAGCCCACGGTCACTACTCAACCCAGGGCCATGGCCAGGAGGATTTGCTAGTCAGTCGGAACAAAGCCGAGCCACCAAGAATTTCACAAGATGATTTCACAGGGCCATTTGGCCCCATGTCTGGGTGCTGTTTGACTCACTAGCATGGACACAACCTTGCTGCATTGTGGGCAACTGTGGGCAACCGCAAAGTGAAGCATTGCCCCCTAACATGTCTCCCTGAAGAGCCTTTTGGGGTGGCCACAAGGCATAGAGGTTTTGGAAGAGCACAGGAGCTCTAGAGAAAATTCACTGAGAGCATGCAGGACAGTTTGGCAGTGCAGCAGGTTTTCCTAGCCAAAATTAGGTAGCCATGCTTAAGCTCAGGTGTGCAGGAATAGGGAAAGTTCATTGTAAAGCCTGTCTGGGAACCCCATTGAGTTACTGACCCCTCTGAGATAGTCCTGCCTGCACAGCTGAGGAACCAGAATACAGTCATAGAGAGTAATTGTCTGGGGGGATTTTAAATATCCAGAGTGTGTAGGTGTATGTGGATACTTTGCTCTCCTCTGTCTGGTATTTAACTATAAAAGAGACAATTTCTGCTTACATGTGGAATCAGATTTGAACTTGAATTAGCCTACAGGTTTTAGTAGCACTATACAGAAATTGCCAGATACAAACCAAAGCTGTAATAGATTTAACCCCTTACCAGAGGGACTTTGCAAAGGTGACTTGAACAACAAGCAGAAGGAAAAGTAGCTTAAGGAGTCAACATGCCATGTATTTAAATACCAATTGCTATCCCACCAGCAATGCTTTTTCTGCTCTTCCCATTCCTCAGCCCTGTGTGTTCCTCGCTGCATGAACGGCGGGCTCTGCATCACACCCGGCCTCTGCATCTGCCCCCCGGGGTTCTACGGCATCAACTGCGACAAAGGTAAACGCCAGCTAAACCCCCGGCTCTGCTCTGCTCGCAGCAGCCTCTCCTTATTCACCTCTGGCAGTTTCCCTCTAGGACTGCATTTTGGAAAGTCAGGCAAGCGATAAGTAAATAAGTTTTTAAAATACTGTGGTTCTTAAAATAGGTGCTGTAGCACAGCCTGGCAGCTGTTGGAATAATACAGGGATTTATAGGTATCCATACATCCCAGCTCTGTGAAGGGAAGTTTGGATAATCACTTCAGTTGATCCACTGAAAACTGTGGATCTTATCCCAAAAATTACTTCTATTTCTTGGGGGGGGATAAAAAAATTACAAAAAAAACCCCCTCTATTTGACCTCTAGTTTCCTGTAGTAAAAATAATTTTACTAATTATTTAGTAAATTAGTATGCTGCGTCTGGACACATGAAAAAATATGTAAGCTGTTCATTTTTTGTTGCACGTTGGGGCTCATGAAGGGTAAAAAACAACAATCAGTTGTTCAGAACAGTAATTTGGAACAGTCTAAGCTACTGTGTAGAAAAAAACAAGTAATTTCCTGCAGAAATATAACTGCTCATGGCTGAGCAGAATATCGTGCTGCACTTGCTGTTGCAGGTCTATGTAAAGAAAAGACTGAATGCAAAAGGTCCTAGAGGACTTTTCAGCACAATAGTGGGAACCTTATTATTTTGCACAAAGTGTTGGTGTCAATGCCTTCATGTCTTGTATTTAGTCTTTGAACAAACTTGTACCACATTTAGAAAATGCTTCAAATGTGCACTTTAATTAAATACTCCTGATGCCTTGAAGGATTAATGTGAATCCCAGATGTCTGGTGAAAAGTCACATCTATCACAATGTAAGTCATTCGGCAGCTGAAAGTCAGAGCATTTGCATTTATGTCACCACACAGCAAAACTCACAGACTTTTTTTAGTCAAAGGATTACTTAAAAACTGTAGTGAAGTATCCTCTTGTAGAAGTAGCTTCCAGTCCTAGGCTGTGCTCCTTTTATTCTTTTGGTGGCAGTTTCAATAGCAATAGTGCCTTAATCCTTCAATGAGCTTTATGTGTGGGGTCTGATAGAGATGTAGCACAGTCTGTCCTCAGAGAGCTCATTGCTGTATTGTTCACTTGTCTCATTCTGTATTGCCTTGTGTGTTTGCCCATGTAAAGCATTATGTAGGAATTACTGCATTTCAGTCTTACTTTGTAAACCAGATGAAAAGAGGTTAATCCTGCTTTTACAACCTACTCAATGTTTATTTATGATGAACAGCAGAGAATGTTAAGTCCAAGTTAGTCCTAGTTCATATTAACGACTTAGTTCATTCCTCTTTTATTTGTTTCAGCAAACTGTACAACAACCTGTTTCAATGGAGGGACATGTTTCTATCTGGGAAAATGCATTTGTCCTTCAGGCTATGAAGGAGACCAGTGTGAAATTAGTGAGTAGCATCTCTGTGTGCTTGCTTTCATGTATGTCAGCTTCTTCTAGTGTCAATGCCTAAATGGTAACGTGTCCTGCCTCCACTGAGTGCAAAACAAGGGTCTCACACAGCAGTTTGGAACCCTCAGAGTCAGATGCCACACGCCTCCAAACAAGTTTCCTACTTAGAAGTTTGATTCATTGCTGGACCATCTCACCCCCTGCCCTGTTCTGTTTTCACTAGTAACCAGGCTTTCATCAAGTTCAAATTTGACTATTTGGCAGAACCCCATTTCTTCAGTCCCCAAAAGGTCAACATTGTTGGCATTTTTCAGATGAAGATCGAAGTTTGGTTCAAAGAGAGAACCATGCATTTTATGTGTGGTGGTGGTTTTTGAGGAGAATTCTTAGAACTGTTATTACAGCATATATAATTAAAGGCAGTCCACTTAATTGATCTGTCTGAGGAGCTGATGCTCATATTTGTCTACTGGTACTTGGGATAAGTGCAACTGTGTTGATTTCCTGGAAAGGCTTACCTGTGAAACTCTAATTAATTAATATATAGGAAGTAAACTTGTTTCTATACAAAAGGAAAAAAAAAGCAAATTCAGGATCACAGCATGCTAAAACCTTAACTGGGACAATGTCAATGAGAGCAAGAAAAGCTATGCACTCATTCTGGCTCTTGTAAAGACAGGGCTGGAATTGTCAGACTGTGATTGACAGCTGTCATCACCTCTGGGCGCTGCACCAGCACCTGCACAGCATTAGATGGCAGGAAATCTAGACAAGACTTAGAAACACCGAAGCAGAAACACAGCTCATTCCATTTTCTAAGATCCAGGGCCAGCTACATTCAGTCATGGGTTTCTTAAAATAATGCTGGGGGGAAACCTTTCAACAGGCAGAAAGCCATCTTCTGAAAATTGCAAGGTTTTGTTGTTTGTTTGGTTTTTTTTTGGTTTGTTTTTTTTTTTTTTCACATTGAGTATATGTTTTCAGGGCTTGTGTAATAATTGAATCCCTCTGTAAGACTCCTGTGAAGTGTACTGAATCCAGTCTACAACACTAACAAACATTCACAATCTTCCAGATTTTTTTTCTAGTTATAGGTATGCATTGTCTCTAATTAGTGTTTCACTTTGAATCCAGAGAATTTTGTTTTGCTTTGGATCTCTCCCCTTCTTGTCAACAGCTGTTTTGTTGCTTTTTCCATTTCTCAGTCAATAACAGAGAGAGTTATTACTCTTTCCTTCATTCTGTGGTAATATCTTAGTCCAAAATTAATTGAGCTGTGCTGAGCCAAATGCTTGCCTGTTGCAACTTGGTGGAAGTTGGGTCATGTCTCTTGACCCGTATCCTCTGGACTTACTTAAAGAACTAGGAAAATACATTGATTTTTTTAGCATTGCTTTTTCAGTTGTTAATTACTTGGGATGCAAATATTTCCAAATTAGAATGCCTGAAGTTTCCCACCCCAAAGGCTCCTGCAGAGAAATTGTGCTTTTATAGAAACTCTCCTTAGCATAATTTGTTCAGCTACTTATGAAACTTGTTTCAGGGTTATTAAAATAATTCTGTACAACAGGAATGAGTGTTTCTTTTATATTGACAATACATGTGTATCACAAAGGTCTGCAGGGATTGGGGGCTATGCAGGTGCTGCCTGTGATGTTGAGCTCCCGAGAGGGCAGTCTGTGATCATGAAATGAGCTTATCAGCACAGAAAGCCAGTATTGATACTTAAATTATGGCATGCAGGTCTCAGTTCATACCTTTCTTAAGAAAACATAACAACAAAAAAGAGAAGAGGGAAAGGGAAAGGGAAAGGGAAAGGGAAAGGGAAAGGGAAAGGGAAAGGGAAAGGGAAAGGGAAAGGGAAAGGGAAAGGGAAAGGGAAAGGGAAAGGGAGCTGTTTGCTGCCCCAGATTCCAGTTTTGGTTTGTTCACAGATTCAGGTAAATATTAATGTTAAATCTAGGAAGGGTGCCTTTTTTCTCTTTTTCTGAAGAATCTAGGAAATGTAGTGGCATTAGAAAAGGTGAAAAATGGTTTTGGACAATAACAAGAAAAGCTGCTCTGGTACATATGGGCACCAAGGTGGCAGGAAAGTGAGGGTGCAGTTCCTGTTGGCCCAAGAGTGCCCAGGGAGGTGACAGTGAGCCTCCCTCTGCTTGGGAGTGACTGAGCTCTTGGGTGCTGTTCTTCCCTTCCTAGAGATGAATGAAGATTTAATTAGTTCAGTAAAGCAGACAAATTCTAACAAGGTACAGGCAGCCTGATGATGGGACATCAGACATTAACTTTGAAGAAGGTCCCTGGTGTGTCATGCCCGGCATGAAAGAAAGAAAGAAATTGAGAGTGGTTCTCTTCCACCAGTAGGGGCGATCAGAGTCAAACAAGACTTCCTACAACAACACCATCAGACCCAGCCCATGCCTTTGGCAAAATCTGTTTGTGAAGGAAACTAATTTCCAGATCAAGAGCTTGGAAAAATGTCAGCCAGTTCCAATTACTGTTAGCAACGTTGCTCTGTTCTTTGCAAACAGGAAAGAAGGCATGTATTTTTAATGTGCCCGTATTTTCTGATCTGCCATGTGGAGCATCCTCATTGCACCATGCACAGCACCCCCATGCTCCCCAGCCTGTGCTGCAAGCTGACAGGCCCAGCCAGTCCATTTACTGTCTGCAATATCTGTCATCTCCTGAGTATCTTACTGACAATCAGATGTCACTAGATTGTTTTCTGCTGGGGCCCCTCAGGTTTGGATCCTGCTCTTTGGAGCCATGTAGTCTGGCCAGTGCTGCCTCCCCTGTGAAGGGTGAGGAGAGCAGGAGTCAATACTGACCAGTCGTGGGGGATTCTGCAGAGTCCGAGTGGCACAAACCTGGGTGAAAGCTGCAAGGACACACAGGCTTTGGCCATGCCAAATTATTGTGGTATTTTCAAAGGAGAAGAATGCTCATAAATTGGAAGCACAGACTTCCAGCAGAGTCTTTCCCGATGGATCCATAGTGCACGCTCTAACATCTGATGAGTTATTCAGGTACAAAGCAAGTTTGTCAGACACTTGTCTTCAGTGGCACAGGGGACTAAGACCATTGTTTCTGTGTTTTCAATTTCTAGGTAAATGCCATCAACCCTGTCGAAATGGAGGCAAATGTACTGGTAAGAATAAATGCAAGTGCTCCAAAGGCTACCAGGGAGACCTGTGTTCAAAGCGTAAGTACCAAAGCAACTCCATCGGTCCTTGTGGGAGCATCGAGCTCACTGTGCAGCATCTTTTTTACATGTCAGTACTAATTGTTTGTTGTCAAGGTTATTTTACTTTCTGGACATACATCATACAGACTCCAGGAAATTACAAAACCAGAAATCCTTTTTTACAGAAGTGTCCTCACAGTCTCTTCTCTACTCTTGAGCTTCCATAAAACAGCAGTTTGTCAGCTCAGCAACAGCAGTTTAGTAATAGAGAAATGCTTAATAAGATGTCAATACTTTGCCATGTTGAAATACAGTGAGAACATTTTGTGAGTGAGGTGCTGGGGACAGCTGTCCTTCTCCCACTGGTTCTGGTGGATGCTCAGCTCTGCTGTACAACCTGATTCTCTTGCCAGGGGCAGAGCCAGACCCTTCAGGTAAAGTGATGAGTGTGGACTGTTTCAGGGCTCTTACTGTGCTCAGTGCAAAGGCACAGATTTACTTTGTAAGCCTCATCCTGTGCCTTGACCAGCCCATCATGTGAAAGAGCAGGGAAAGCAAAAGTGTGACTGTCTCTGGATGAAATGTCAAGAAGCCAGGTGTATGTGTTCACTTTTTTACAGCTGTCTGCGAACCCAGCTGTGGCCTGTATGGCACCTGTGTGGAGCCCAACAAATGCCACTGCAAAGAAGGCTGGCATGGCAGACACTGCAATAAAAGTAAGTGGGAAACAAACCCTGAGAGTCGTATCTGAGGTGTTGCACACTCAATGCTATACAGAAATTAATGTCTTGAAAGCTTTTCCAGCATCATTAATGACACTGCATTCCTTTTTCTCTAATATTTAATCCAAGCAATAGAACAAAGATTTTCAGTACTCCATCATTTTACCTACCTTTAAAAAACTCATAATAATTTGAAAGTGTTTTATCAAGATCATTTTTGTATTTGAAATTCCAGAATCTGGTGTCCATCAGAGGATGACCTTACATGTCATTCAGCCATAGTATGGAAGGGATCCAATTTCTTCAGTACTCCTCAGTAATAGCAGCTAGTTTTGAAATGCTGAGTAGGTACTTTTGAAAGTAAAACTCTGACAGGTTTTAAAACTGATTGAAACTTAGAAAAAATAAAATGTCCTTAAGAAATTTTAAGGAAAACTTGAAGAATTATGCAAGATCTGTTCTTATCAACTTCATGGCTTTCTCCTCCTCCTCCCACCTGTGTTCCAAAGCATACAAAATACATTGCCCCAAAGCAAAGCTAAAGTTCTCAAAATTAATTTCTGTTGTGCTTTTTGGTCCACTTACCATCTATTGTAGTGACTGATCATTTCACTGGGCTTAAAATGGTACTGTATAATTATTTGAAATACAATTGGATATATCTAGTAAGAACTTCAGATTTAATTTTATGTTTCACATGCAATGGTACTGTAACAGCAGATCTTCAATATACAATCTTTATATGCTCCCAGAAGATATTAATATTTATTACTGCTACCTACCACTTCACATTGTGTTTTATCTGTCAATAATAAAAAAGTTGAAAAATTTTGCAGCTACAAAACAAATCAGCCATAAGAAATGTGAACCTTACATTGCAGCATCAACTGAATGTTCACTTTTATTAAAATCTGTTGATACATATGATTTTTGTCACATCAAAATATATTAGAATAAGTATAGCATTTTCATTAAAAACAGAGTGTTATCCAACTAAGCTGGATTTTGCTGTGAAAATTCGATTTGCTGTAAAAGCTGGGAGTCCACTTTTCTGTTGTTACCTAGTGGATTTGTGCTTAAGTATTCATGCTATTCTCTGAAGGAGAAATACCATTAATATAAGTTATGGTTAGAAAAAAATATAAGGAAATGAACCAATACAATATGAACCAATACAAAATAAACCAGTACAGTTCATACTTATGAACTGATTTGGTATGAACTTTTTCTTCCTGTCATAATCTTCTTATAAAAAAACTGAGACAGCAAATGAAAACAAATAAATGCCTTAGGTGACCATGACTGAAGAAGTTAATTACCTGTACAGCAAAACCAAAGCTCATACCTGCCTTGTGATGAGAAGTCAATAGTCTCACATTGGAGTAAACTCCAAGGTTTTGCATCCTTCATTACTTGGAGTTAGGGTACAGTCCTGCTGTGTTTAGTACTGCAACACTCTTCTTGTTTTTAGCAAAGAAGCTGTGAAATGGACATTTGGACAAAATTCACCCCCTTTTAAGTGTCCATTAATGTCCATGCACTGCAATTCACTCTTTTCAACTGAAACCAAAATCAACAAATCTTGAGAGATTTATAGCTAACTTGAGAGACTTGTTTCATATTCCATCAATTGGATGACTCTTTGGTAAAGCTGTTTTCTAAAAAAATAAGTGGTTTAAAAAATTGAACAGAGGACACAGTTTTTCAAAATCATTTCCATGAGCTTTAAGTAATGAGATGGGTAAATGAATCTATAAAGAATTACAACATAATACTTTGAATTCCATTTTTATTGTTCACTTTCATTTTCCACAACAAAGTGGCCTTAGTAAGCCTGTTTCAGATGGGTTTTTTCCCCGCAGGTATTTATGGTCACTGGTGTTCTTTTTCTTTGCATTCATCCATAAACCAAAGCCCAGCTCAGGTAGCTGGTGCTGGTTGTCCCCGAGGGGTTGCTGGCACCCCACTCTAGAACCTTTTGCTGGCAGATCATCGTGACTGTAACCCAGCTGGTGTGGGGGTTACACATGTGAACCCAAGGCTAAGGGACAGCCTGGCTGTGCTCAGGTCCCTGGGCTCCCTGGCATCTTTCTGTCTGGCAGGACTTTGTTCAGCCTGAGGAGTAACACAGGCGTGAGCACTTCTGTAAGGCAACGCAAAATCCTTTGTTCAAATGGGAAAGACAGTTTCCAGTTGAAATATTAGCTGTGGATCGTGAGCCCACTTCTGTGGGTTCTTTTTTCTTGAACTGGCTAATTTTGCAGGGTATGGAGCCAGCAGTGTGAGCGCCCTGAGGCCAGCAGGCAGCAAGCACAGGCAGCACACGCCTTCACTGAAAAGGGCCGAGGAGACACATGTTCCACCCGAATCCAATTATATCTGGTGAGCTCCAACATCTGAAATGGTTCGTGTTACACAAAGTTCACAGCCTTCATTAACCTCTCATGGGTTGAATGTTAAAATGCTGTTCATTACAGTTAAGATTACCAGCTGGAATTTTATTAGCTTCATTATAAACCACTGAGCTGACACTTACTATTCCTTTTAAGTTTTATAAATACTTCTGTAGCATGATTATATAGGCTTCTTCTTTCAGTGCTTTGGATGGTGTTTTGTACTATACTTCAGTTACATTTAAACTTCCTTTTTTGGTTATAGAGCTGCAAATATTTTCCAAAAATTAAGTAACAGTATTCAAGCAGAAAACCCTGTAGATGCTAGCCCTGAATTATTTCAGTGACTACAGATGTAATTTGCCTAAAAAAAAAGAAAGGTGCATTTTGCAAATTTTTACAAATTGTATATTTAGACTTTTCCCTAAGAAAAAAAAAAATAAGTTCCCTAATTTAAAAACTGAATAACACAATTCCATGTTATTTTTGGCTTTACAGTTTTGTGCATTAAAAAGAAACTGCAGTGTTGCCATTTAACCAACATAATATATTGTAAACAAAGCAGAACTGTAATGTATGAAGTTTATGCATCAGCTTGAAGCAATATAATATATTGTAAACAGAACAGCTCTTATGTAATAAACTTTTTATACTGACGGTTATGTATAAAATAAAGATGCTGCTTTAGTTTTTTTGAATACTGTTCTGTGTGGCCTCCTGCAGTCTCAAGCACTGGATTGGGATGATGGCTTTTCTAGAGCACACTCATAAAGCAGGGACACTGTGGTTTCCCTGTGTCTATTTTTAGCCCCCCGGTTCTTAAAAATATTTCAGAAGAACAACTTCTTCTTGTGCCTTTGCCAAGCAGGGGATAACATGGAAGGCCACGTGTTTCGCTCCCTGTGCTTGTCCCCCACCACGTCCTGCTCTCCCCCAGCACCTCCGGTCAGCCCTGTGGTGTGCCCAGTTCGTGGCACCTCACCTACTCAGAATATTCTTCTCACAGCTTCTGTCTGAGCAAGTAATAATCCAGTCCTGACCATGGTTCCTGTTCAAGGGTGATGGTCCTGTGTCGTAGAAGGTTTGGGTGCTGCTTCTTGCAACAGTCAAGGGCTACATGATATTTAATTTGATGTGGCTTGGAAGTAGGGAACATGGCTTCTGTCTGCACTGAAGAACAGTAAATATCCAACCAATTATTACTGACCTTGCTATACTGTATTTCTGGCAATCTTATTATCTGGGAGACAAATAAAAAGATAAATAACATATAATTGGAAGCATTAGAGCTGGGCTTCTTCCTTTGCTGAGGCCAGAAAGAGGAGATGTGGGCAGGAAAGGTGCTCAGCCTCTGCCCACAGTCAGTGCTGTCCTAAAAACACCCTAATCAGTTTGAAAGAAGGTGGAAAAGAGGCAGCCTGAGGCAGAGGAGAAAACACTTAGGTGATGAAAACCTGGGGGGAGCTGTTCATGAAGGAAACATTTCTGGATATTTTTCTTAAAAGTAGTGAGGAGATTAATATTAGGTTGAGATTAAATGTGTAGCTGCCCTGTATGCCCAGGGATGCCTCAGGAGCTGTGTACAAATGTGAATGTCCTATTTGCATGCTTTTTGTTCTTTCTGTAGCAAAGGTTAAGTGGTTTGTCACACAAGAAACACAGAAAGTTCTTACTTAAAATTCCTCAGGTATTTTGGTTGAACTTTTTCTGCTCCCATCAATTTCTTAGAAGGTGCTTCCTTGAAAACAGCAAGTGTATTCTTTTATACAGGATAAGTTTGTTGCTACTTGCCCTAAAGACACTTAATGCTGCCGTTTTGTTTTCAGAGTTTTACCACTGATGTTTTTGAAATATCATTAATAAGAAGAATATAATCAGAGAGATTACAAAAGGAAAAAATAGTCTTCAAAGTGCACAGTGTACCATAACTCTGTTTCTTAAATAACATCAATCGTCTACACAAAATTTCCATGGCTTTGCAAGTCTGAGCACAAAGTTTCCTGTGTAAGAGACAGACCTTGATGTCAGAGTTTTAAGTTAAAAGTCTATGATAACTGAGAATGCTAAAAGAAGACATGAATCTTCCAGAAAAAGGCCAGTTGGAAGTTGGAAGCAATTTTGCCATTTGAAAATAAACTACAGAATTTATCGCACTCTGTCTGTCACTGGACAGGACATACATATGAGGAAAAAAAAAGTGCCAGAGATGAAAATTATTTTAAAATACCAGTAAAGAAAGTCAAAATACCAATCCACTACAATAGGTCAGACAGAAACTGCCTTTTCAATGATATTTGGAAAATTTGTAGTTAGCCAGAGCAAGATGCCAAACACTGCACTTGTGAGTAACAGCTGTACGGTGATGAAAATGAGTAGAACATAAAATGTTAAATCACTATAGCTCTACCGAAGAAATCTCAATTCGAGCAACTGACAAATTTATAGCTTTACAAAGGGCTTCTAATGGTACTTCATAATTTGGGTATCCAGTACTGGCATTCTGCTATGTCCAGGTGTGCACAGCCATTCAAAGGACAATCACACAAGGCACACAAAGAAAGCAGAAACAGACATCCTAAGGGCAAACTGCCTCTTTTGTACTGCTGCCATTACTGAACTGATGCACATGCTTTTGGGGGTTGTTTTTTTGTTTTTTTTCTTGGAATTTGCATTTTAGGTTGCCTCTGTCTATGCCGCTGGATTCAAATGTGTCTCTTTCAGTGCCTCCTCAATTCTCCACCTGACTGTAGGGGAGCTGGAGAGAATCGTGGCCTTTGCTTGTTCATGCTGTGCATGAATTGGCAGCCTGTGTTGGTACCACCTGCAAAGCAGAGGTACCAGGGGGCAGAAGGGCTCAGCACCACTGCACACACCAAGTGCTGCTCACGGGGTACTTCTGACCAGGAGGCAGCACTGGCTGTTGCCACTCAGCACACTTTCTCCATGTGGTGTGACTGAATGGTCCAGTTCTTCTTCTTCCAGCTTCAGCTCTGTTTCAAGGAATATTAAGGAAAAAAAACTATAAAGAAAAAAATTCAGAATTGTTCCAGATGACTCGCTGCCTGTAGGGGTCAAACTCTAAAAGCCAGACTCAAAGGTTTGGCCAGACTTTCTGCTGTTAATTCAAAAATGTCAGCTTTGTTTCTGCTGGACAGATTTGTTACCTTTCCTTTCCTCTCACTTCTCTACATCACTTGTTCTACTGGGATTGCCTACTGCGGAAAAAATTCCTCCTTGCAGATACTGAGGTGAGATCTGGCAGCAGCAGAGAGGAAACTGCCTGGAATGGCCTGAAGTTATGCCAGGATTCCCCAGGTGCCTGCACTGCCCACAACATGGCATTGGGGCAGGGGGAAATGTGTGAGTGGGTGTTGAGGCATCACTCAGAGGCATGGCTTCACAGCAGCTCCAGGTCTTGTAGTCATTTCAGCTCTAGCCTAGAGGAATTGCATCAGCTGAAAGTGCTCTCATCCATTACAGGGATTAAATCCTACTAAAACCTACAAATCTTTCAGTGTGATTACAATTTTGTGTTCCATGAGGTGACAAGGTGCTGTGTTTAGCCAGGACATTGCCAAACATGAAGACCCTGATTAAACCAGTGACACCCTCTCCATTAAAATGTGCCAGATGCTTTAAACAGGAAAGAATTTCGTTTGAAAAAAAGTCTCAAGTGAAACGTGTCCCAGTTACTGTTTATTTTTTCTTGCATCTCTCTAACAGGATGGCTGCTGAGCCACTGACCAGTCCCTCAGTGACCCCCAGCACCCAGCTTCTGCTGGAGCACAGCTGACTGCACATTCCTTGGTACTGGCTGGGGGCAGCAGCCAGTCCAGCCATGCAAGTTCACCCACACTCAGCAACAGTGCAAAGCTGAGCTGGGCACAGAACAAATGGGTTAGGAGAACAGCGCCAGGTTTGGAAAAGGCATCCATGCAGATCTGAGAAGATTTATTTCTTATCTCTGTGGCTTTCTGAAGTTCAATTTAAATGAACCCTGACAATTTTAGGTAAAAAAAAAAAAAAGCCTCACTCTGTATTTTTTTATTTAGAACACCATATTCTGTTATTCATATTAGTTGCAGAGATTGCATTTTTAATCAATTTCCACGTAGCCCTTCAGAAGACAGAGCAGCCTCATTGCAGAAATCTTTCCACAGAAATGTGAAATTTTCCAAACCACAGCTCAAAAGTAGTTCAGATGCTTATGAGGGGCTTCCCCATAAGTGCTTTCTAACACTTTTTTTTCCTGGAGTGTACTTGGGGGGTTTTACAGCTGAGGAGCTGGCACTGGCGCACTGCGCATGGTTTACAGAGCTAACTGGCTCTGGCTGCTCAGAGTGTTTGGCTTTACAACCCTTAATTATGTATATATCATTTAATCAGCATGCTGCACTTGTTCTGCATCCTTCCTGCCAAGACATCCCAGTGAGCTTCACTCCTAGGCAGGGACCAGTGGGACTCCACAAATTCTCCAGCAGGCAGTGTTTGGAAAGGATGCCCCACAGTGTTTATACCTTGTGCATCATGTTTCTGTGCTAACCATCATCTCTAGCTTGCAGGAGCCTTGCCCAATATGGAGCCTGACATGACCCTAGGCTGGAATTTTCCACAGTCCTCCTACTACAAATTGCCAGACTTTGTTGGACAAATTTGGCTACTATGGGAGCTGCCTGTGTGCTAGACTCTGGCCTTCTTTAAATTAGGGTAATCCAGCTGAAAATCTGAGCAGTTAATTAAGGTCATGGCTTTTTCTCAGCATGCACAATTCCACCCTCCAGTGCCCACTGTGGATGTCACCTCTCTCTTGGTCTATCTGGAGAGTGATTGCCAAATGTACACATCTCCCAGATGTGTCATTGTTAAAAAAGTTAATGAATATTCAGCACAATCCACTCAGTGTTTTCTCAACCACTCTTATTGTGTAAAGGCATAAAGATTTCTCCCGTCTTACAGCTACAGCAACAATTAAGGAACCGACTGTACTTCTTCACTGTTTTTATCCTGTGTCAGACTGACTCAGTAGTGATAGTTCCATCTCCAAGGCTTATTCCTAAAAGGAATCAACTGTGTTTGAAATGCAAGTGAAATGTTAACCTAGTTTGACTGTAGAGTGGTCCAGAGTGGTTTAGATGTCACAGCTTCCAGCACTCCACTTAAAAATAGGATTTCTATGGAGAGGTGAGTTTGGAGTTTCTATTCCTTTCCACGTGCCTTTCTTATCAGTGAGAGTAGAAACTTCCCCACCCAGGAGACCCCACTAGTTGGTGTTTGAAAACAAGCAGTAACACCAGGTGAAGTGTGCATAGTGGCCCCCTGGAAGTGCATCTTTGTTGCCGCCAGGGAGATGAAACAGATATCCCGGAGGGTTCTGGTAGTTGCTCCTGAACATCTTTACAATATATGATTTAGTAATGTAGAGACACAGAATGGTTTGGGTTGGAAAGGACCTTAAATATCATCTAGTTCCAGCTCCGCCCTTTCACTAGACCAGGCTGTTCAGAGCCTCATCCAACCTGCCCATCCAGGGATGGGGCATCTACAACTTCTCTGGGCAGCCTGTTCCAGTGTCTCACCACTCTCACAGTCAAAAATTTCTTCCTTATGCCCACTCTAAACCAGCCCTCTTTAATTTTAAAACCATTGCCCCTGTCACTACAGGACCTGGTAAAAAGTATTTCTGTCTTTCTTATAAGTCCCCTTTATATATGGAAAGACTGCAATAAGGTCTTCTTGGAGTCTTCTCCAAACTGAATAACCCCATCTCTCCCAGCCTTTCATCAAATATTCTATTTCAGGTTTTCCTTCCTACTGTGCTGCCCTTTTCTTGGTTTTTGTTAAAACACAGTAACGTCAAATAAACAAATGAATAAACAAATAATCAAATAGACCCAAGGAGTCTGAAATCTCCAATAATTTCATTTGTTTAGGATACACCACTTCTGATCTTTTTAGAGGAACAATTTGATATTGCAGTAACACCACTTTTAACTCTGCACTTTGTCCTGGAAGTACAATAGTACTACAATGTTTTCGAGCACCTTGTTGACCATCCACAAGGAAAAGGAGCTGCAAAAATGTGGCCAGAAGAATGCTTTGGATATGATATTTCCTTGGGTTTTTAGAGGACAATAAGAAAAGTTGGTTGGTTAGTATTTTGACTGAAGTAAGTTTTGTTCACTCAAATGAGTCTATTCTGCTTGAGACAGAGCAAGCTTCTCTGAAGCAAATTAATGACATGGACACTTAGGTAAAAAAAAGTGAGCTGTTAAGTACAGAAAGCACTCAAAAAGTGCCATGAGGGTAGTTAGGTATTTAGGTTCTTGTTAATTTTATAAGTTTATTATTCAACGTATCATCGTGCAACCTGTCTGACTACAGTGCAATGCTCTATGGTCTATAGCAAAGGCTGTTCTGGAAGAGTTTAAAAGAAAAGATCTGCTGAACGCATCTTGATAAAAACAGGAATGCAGACTCCTGTGTTTCTTTTTAACTCTGCTTCCTCTCCTAGCAAAATGCATTCCTTTTTTATGTGTGCCCTTCCACATTCCAGAAAATAGAGAGGGAATAATTACATGGAAAAGTGGCTAACTGGGAGGTATGCTTTTTCTGTCATACCCAGCACAACAATTAAGGTCTTGATAAGACAAGACAGTAAATGTCCCTTTGAAATTGGTGTGGGGGGTGTGGAGGTGGAGACTTTTAAAAACCTGGTAAGCAATTAACAGTAATTATAACTTCATTATTACTGCCACCTTCCTATCTGTTGTGCAACACTCCACTCAGGTTTCCTCATCTTATAAACAGACAGTGATACAATATCACTGCTTCATATCTGTGAAGTTACTAGAGATAAAAGATTTTGCTGTGAAATTGGAGGGCAGCTATAAAGCTGCTGCCCCACTGCTTCGGATCTGAAAACACAGCTACATGGCACAAACGTAGCTTGGCTCTTTTACAAGGTGCATTTGGAGCCTAGAAGTTACTTCTGCTGAATGTGTGGAGGTTTATTCGACTTCCAGGCTGTTCTGGGCCAGTGGTGTCAGCCAAGCTCTGGAGACTGTCCTAGACTCAGACCATCTCAAGCAGTTTGATCCTGCCTGCTTTTCCCAGTTTAGCAGAGGTCTCCCAGCTGAGTTACCCATCAAAGTACAGAGAGGAACAACAATGAGAAGCTAACAGTGTCTCTTTTCCTTTTCAAACAGTGCTGAATCATAGCTCACAGGAAAGGGCAAGAGCAGACCTTGCAGTGAAGCTGATGTCATTTTCTGTCACAGAATTAAAGATATTTATGAGAAAATTTATGAGAATTCAGAAGAAAGTTGCAAGAGCTATTCAGAATCATAGAAAAGTGTGTGACAGAGTGAGAGTCTTCAAACATGTTTAAGGAGGACTGGTCAGGCTGCCCAAAACACTCCCTACTTCTAGAAGAGAGGTCTTTTCTTCATCCCATACACTATCCTCACCGGAAAATAAACAAGCAGTTTTCTGCTGAATAAGTGAGCTTGAGCTCTGGCAGATCAGCTGGTAGAGGGGATGAGATCTTCAAAAGGTATCCCAGCTATTTCAGCTACCTACAAAACCAACTCACTTTCACAAAAATGCCTCCTGGGCCTGAAAAAATTCAGTCTAGAAAATTTTCAGATGTACCAGGGTACATGGTATTAACAGGGATTAAGTAAGTGTTAGGTTTTACTTGGGACTGCAGCAGATTCTTCATCATGTGGTCTTAAAAGCAGGACCTTCTAAAATATATATTAGTAAGTAAAAAATAAGTTACAAGGTTCATATAGAAATGGCAAGACAAGGTTTTTGTTCCTTCCACACTGTGGTCACCTTAGATTTAGTCTAATAGTTTGGTCTGGTCTTGAACATATAAAGCGGTGAATAACTCCAAAACTGAAGCCAAATCCTAATGCAGGTATTTAATTTCTGAGTACATCTACAGTTTCACTCCAGAGGTGGAGGAAGCTGTGTAACAACTGGAGTCACAGCTAGGTGCTGTTCATACACTGATAATTTGGTCATATGCCATGACTGCAGCTTGCCAAGGACAAGACAAGGAACTCAAGGCCATTTCAAACCCTAAAATCTATAATTAGAGAAGAGTAGTTCCCTCCTTGTTCCTGAAGTGTATTTTTCACTGTCTCATGGCACCTGTTTCTCCTCAGCCTGTTTCTATCTGAGAATTAGAAATTTAAAAAAGCTATTGTGAAGGAGTTTTGAGAAACCCTTCAAAAATTCACACCGTTTAGAGAACAGAAACAGAGAAGAGTTCCTAAGGGCACAGAACTGAAGCATGTTTGTGATACAGGCCTTCGGAAAGGCAACTACTCACAGAAGACCAGCAGCAGAATGAATGTCTCAGTATATTTCAAATAATGTGTTTTCACTGATACAGTCATGGCTGTGATACCTTCACTTTTCTGAGTACCAAGTGTGGGTCACAGGGGCTTTCACAATTGCTCCTGTGTATCTTGGCACATTGGGTTTTGCACTCCTGACCCAACTCCACCTGCGGCAAGTGTTGCCTTTGTTTGCTGGCAGATCATTCAAGGGATCCTTTTGTGCAAGTGACAGCTGAAAGGCATTAAACAGTACAGTAAATCATTTAACTGGAGCCTAGAATGTGTGAACACTGAACCACAAGCTCTGACAGAAGAAAATTTATTTTGTGTTTTGAACAGTCTTAATATTAGTGGCCCAGTTTAACCACATATAACAAGCATAATCTGTTCAGTTTTCAGCAAGATTTTTAACCAGATACTGTATACCCCTGGGGTGGCTTCCTCTAATTATTTGAGTCTTCTTACTTGGGAATTTTTTGTTAAAATGAACTTTTTCATTTGCACAACCATCAGAGAGAAAGCTTTGATTTGATGGAGTATCAGTGTGCTCTAGCCAGCCTAGGTCTTGGAAAAAGGTGATGGATTGAGGTTGGAGCATCCAGTTATCTGTTTGCTCCTAAAGCTGGACTCCCCAGGACCTCCTGCTGCAGGGGGAGATGCTGCACTCACAAATGACCTTTGCTAAGCAGAGGTATCACTTTCTGTCCAAGAAAGGTGCTCATGATCACCAGGCTGCCTTTCCTCCGGCCCTTCCCACTCCAGTCATCCATCCATTTCTTGGCTGCTGTTTCTCAATAGGCAGAGCCCATTCATACACACCAGCTACCAAACCACTGGGCTTAGCAACATTAGGAACCAACTCCCAACAACAAAACCCACAGCAACCATACATCCCCAAGACACCACCTAAGGAAAGAGTCTCATGGACACAACATGACCCTACTCCCTGAGTCTTGGCAGTCACCTTCTCCTTCCCCACCTTCTTTCTGAGCCGGTGGGCTCATTAGTACAGCACAGTGAGCAGGAGGCATGGTGTCACATAAACACTCATTTCAGCACAGCCAGGGCACATGTGTCACTGTCATTCCTCCCAGCAGCTGCCCTCCAACAAGCAGATAACCTGTCCCATTGTGCTGCCAATGCTCACTGCACCCTGCCACCACACTGCTGGCCTCTCCAGCAGCCCCCACTGCTGGCAAAGATGCTCCAAGAGTGTTGGAGAGCAGGAGAGCAGAAGTACTCTGTGTGTGTGCATCTTTCATACCACAAGGCACTGCCAAGCTGCCCCACCACCACTCTGGACTCCCACGATGGTGGAGTTTCAGCCTTTTCAATTTCCAGCAGTTTGGATGCCTCCTGTGTTTGAAGCTGCTGGAACCACATCAAACAACCCTGAGCAAAGAATGTCGCTAAAGGACTTATTCAGCCTGGATATGAGTGCTGCTGATGGGAGAAAAGGGAACAGCAAAGATTTCTCAGCCACGATTGTGATCCACCCATTTAAAAATACATTTTAAAAAATATTCCATTTACTATCAAAACCGTTTGGCTGAGCATTTTACTACAGACCTGAGCTAGCTCCAAATTGCTTGGCTTACATAAATATCTCTACTGCCAATGGACTTTTGCAGAAGGAAAACATAATTGAGTCGTAAATGACAATCTTGAGATACATATTTCAAAAGCAAAGTGTCAGATTTTTTGAATAAAACATCTGTAACTAGAAATATAAATCCCAAAACAATAAGTAGGGTAGAACAGTACTGTAATTAATACTGTAAGAGTAATGCATCTCTGTAGAAAAGATAATAAATTCTGACATTTTCCACTCAGGGAAGGTGGTTTGTGGTAACAATAATTTTCCATAGTTCCTCTTCTTGTTTCCATATTTTATTCCAAATGCAGGGAAGAACATCAGTTCAATATATTTTCATCTTTATGTTATGTTGAGTGCATTCCAAGGAGA
Source organism: Cinclus cinclus (assembly GCF_963662255.1). Taxonomy (NCBI): domain Eukaryota; kingdom Metazoa; phylum Chordata; class Aves; order Passeriformes; family Cinclidae; genus Cinclus; species Cinclus cinclus. The sequence continues at coordinate 43,687,513 of NC_085049.1, read as the reverse complement.
GCAGAAGTCCAGTCCACAAGCACACTTTCAATAGCCAAATCTATCCATTTTAAGAATTAGTTTACAGCAAAGCTTTCCCTTCCCACTTCCTGTCTAACCCCAGTTATATCTCTTTAAACTGGGCATTTCCATTGCCTTCTCATGCTGGTCTTTTAGGAGAGGAGCCATCCAGGTGATCTGAGTCCCTCTGTAGGACTTTCCGCAGTCATTGGTGCTGTTCCTGCTTTAGCAGTGTGATACATTACCAGGTTTAAGCTACACCCAGTTTTTTCCCTCCCTTGGTTTTGTTTTTCCTTCTTTGCTGCCATTACAATGGGTGCACCTAAACAGAAGGTATAGAGAAGAAGGGACCACACTCTTCCAGCAGATGAACAGAGATACAAAAAAGAAGCAACCAGAACAAGAGATATTCCAATCCAGTACGAAGAGGGGAAAAGGGGATGTATGAAGGGTATGGTAGAGAACTGGATCAAATGTTGAAGGAAGTCTTGATCTTTGCAGATGTTCACACTTGCCCAGACACAACATCTGTAGCCTGATACAATTCCCAGTGTCTGTGCTCTGAGCAGAGGTTTGGACCAAGTAATCTGAATTGACTCCCAACCTGAATTGTGATTCTGTAACGACCCTTACTGAAGAACACCTACAGAAGCTTACGTCTGGGCTCTGTAATAACATCACAGATAGGTACTTACTGTCTATGTGCTTGCTCCACATATCACATGGAGATGAGTTTGAGACAACTGAAAAAAACATCCATGTCAGCCAAGTCCAACAAGAACAGTTCCCTTGGATCCATTTTGGTTTTTTAAAGATAAATCTCACTTGAGCTCAATTCTTGGGATGCACAACTATGACCTATAGTGCTCAACCCAAAATGCTTTTTTCCATAGCCGAGTATGAGGGTGTCTAGAATTTGAAACAATGTAGGCCCTTGACTCTGTATATCCAAAAGACATCTTTTATTGGATACCTTTGCATTGATAAAGAGTGTTGCAAGTTTCAGGCACAATTTGACTGCAATTGCCACACTCTGTAGTGCTCATAATCTCACCTTTAGTGACCTCATTAATGACCTCATAACCTCACCTTCCTCACACACAGCCATACTTTGTAAAGGATGTAACCATTGGATCTGTAGTTTCCTCAGGGTCTGTTATGATCTTCCCTGCTGTACACTGGGTCAGAGCAGGAAAGAATTAGAGTGGATAGAGACAAGACCAAGATGACAGAGTAGAGCCAAAACAACTGCCTACCAAAATGCATAACATTTAATATTTTTTTTAAAGGACAGGTGAAATGAAAGGTTACTGTTTTGTGTTTTCTTCTCATCAGAATCAAAAACAATGTCCAAGCAGAACTGTTCTTGGAAGGGGAAAAGCAAGCAACTAATTAATGAGAAAACAGACAGCAACCTGAACTACAACCCAAACCCTCCTGCCTCTCTCTCTGACTCATGGCCACTTATCTCTTTTATCCACACGTAACACACAAAGCAAATGTCCTCTCCTTGCAGTGCTTTCCCTCCTCCTGGTGAGAGGCACAGCTCTGAAGTACCTAAAGTTTCAGTTAGTACTTCGTGTTACTTTGGAAATATGTCAGGGGATTTTGTGTGTATAATGTAAGTACTTCCTACTGCAATTAGTCTCTGCTACTGGTAGAGAAACAGACTGCATCAACATTGCTTTTTTTTGCTAGAGTGCTGCTGTAGTTTCAGTTCATCCCACAAATGTGGCATTGTCTCCTAAAATTACATTACTAATTGCAGCTAATACACCCAAGCCCAGATGAATGTAACTTTGATCTGAGTAGCACCCCTACGCAATCCCTCTGGCATGCAAATGGCAATTACAAAACACGGCTCAAATACAGCTTGAAAGCAAAGATGTAAGGCCAATTTATTTAGTGCCCCTAGACTAAACAAGGTCCTTATTACAGTGCCAGATTATGATTGACCGAGATTTACTCACAAAACATTTCCCACTGAGACTGTGTGACAAACTGCAATTATTACTAGTCCAGCTGGTTTGAAAGAAAAAAAAAGGAAAAAAAAAAGCAACCAAAAAAATCAATCTTAACTTCATTTTTGGCTGGGCTGCCTGACAGAGATCAGCTGCCAACTACAGCAGCAGAGCAGGCTGAAAGGAGTAGGTGTGGGGGTACGAAAAACAGAATAATATGGGGGGTGGCAAGAAGCAAGGAAGAAAAGAATGAGAGAGGAGAGAGAATGTAATTGAATGGGACAAGGGAAAAGGAGAAAATAAGAGAGGTTAAAGGAATATGAGGACAAAGAAAGCAAGCATGGAAAAGTAAAAAACAGATGTGAGAAAACTAAGGAAATTGAGAAAGAAAGCAGGGTAGACAAGTAGAAGAAATAAAATAGAAGGACTAGCCAAATATAGCTCTCTGGAAAACTTGCCACAGACTAGTTCACTAGGGCAAGAGCTGGACCACATGGTTTCAGCTTTTGGAAGGAGTTAGTTTAGACTTCTTGTGCTGCAATCAAGAATGTGAAATCTTAATTTCTCGTATTAAATTGCTGCAGGCATGAATTCAAGTGCAGAGCTCTCCTCAGCACAACTAGAAGAGAAAGTGCTCGCCACGTGGCACCTAGTCCTTTGTGTGCAAGCTCTGCCACAAAGACCTGGCTGAAAAAAGACTTCGAGAAAAAAAGAAATGCAGGGACAGTAATTTAGCAGTACCCTGTGACAGCACTAGACAGCAAGACATACATACACATGAGATTAACAGGTAGGTAGCAGACAAAGTCTGTTAAAGGTAAAAAAATACCAAAGGACCTTCTCCACTGCACAAAACCAGAGATAAGATTTCTACACCCTATAGAGTTACAAGAGAATCACAAGCCAAAACAAAAGTCAGTGAGGAAAGTAATTCCAGAACTTTGCTTGATATGTCAAAATAGAGCTGAGCTGGATTAGAAAAACTGATATTTAATTGCAAAAAATCAAAGCCATCTTAAGCCATTTAAAAAGTTTGCTGATTTGAAGAGATGCCAGAACTGGATTTAGAAGATGAAAAAGTGAACTTGCTTTTTTAAAAAGAAAAATAAACAACCAAAACCAGCAAAATGAACAGTGACTCTGTCAGAAAGACTAAAGTGAACAAAATAGGCAGAAAAATTATTTTTGTCTCAGCATGGAGAGTGCTGCAGTGGCAGAACCTTACAATTTAGCTCTGATTTACTCTCTTTTAATTCAAATCTCATTTCTACAACTTAACACCCACATTTAGACACACAAAGACGAAGTCTGCAACTTTCAAACAAAATGCAGTTTTAACCCATGAAAATAGGTAAGTCAGTCAAGCATTAATTAAAAGGCACCTAAAATTCTCATTTGCATAAGAAAAATAATGCAGATAGCCCAAAAATCTTGATTAAATTCAAGCCAAGCAGAAACCATTTCAGTAGCAGCTAAATGACTTTTCTAAGCAGGAGGTAGGACAGGACTTCACAGGAGCATAAAATCCTTCTGATGACTCATCCCAAGTCTAGCTATTGAAAACCTGCATAAATATCAGTGATAATTACTGAATAATCACTAAGACATGCTGGCATGTGGGACTAATTTGTTTTAAGAGAGATGAAAAATGTGAATTGTCTCTTCAAGCAAGAGACCAGGGCAGGAAACCCTAAGGGAAGGAGTTCAGGTTCTTGTTTGTGTGCATTATTGTATTCAACTTAAATCAGTGAAGTCAAGCTCACAGAGCAGGTCTGACTACACAATAATCTGTCTCCTCTGAGTGCTTTGGAGGAGTAAGGAAGATTTCCAGCTATTTCAGTTGTCACTTAGAATATCCTTTACTTGTAGCTGTTTGAAAAACCACCTCACAAACAGACCAAAATGACAAACAGGAAATAATATGATTACCTTAATAACAGAATTCCTGAAGTCAAAGGTTTTTCTAACATAACCTTACGTAGAATTTACAACATCAAAGCAATTTCTACCTTTAAGCTATAATCTTATAGGACACCTTATAAGCACAGTTTGTTCTTTTATTAACTAATTTTAAGGTGTCCTTCACAGACAGAAGGTGTGTACATCAAACTTTGCCAGATGGATCTAACCTGTATAACTTAAACTCCCTCCCCTTCCCCTGCTGTTCTAAAAAGCCTTGCAAAAAGAAGCAGCATGGGATTTAAGCTTGCTTTCTCCCCTAATTAAGGGAAGATTCACCATAAGAAGTAGTGCACTGAATTGAGTCCATTACAGCAAAATCAAGCAATGTTATCATACACGTGTTAACTTTGCCACACATTGAAATTTTAGTAAGAATAGCATGGCTGTGGTGATGGCACTGAACTGAAGAGCACTGAGTTGAGCTCTCTGCTGTCGTGAAAACTGGGATAGTGAGCTTGGGCAAGGAAATTAATAAATCTCCAACTGTAAAATGAATGTAACTATTGACTTAAATTTGTCTTTTCCGCTCTTGAAAGAGCAAATCTTCAAAGACTGTGACATTCTGTGTGCAGACAATCACAAAGACACTAGGTAGCTGGAAGGTCAGGGCTTGACTGAAAACTGTTTTGAGAAGCATCTCTCTCCTGAAATAAGGCACCCAAAGACAACGGGACTGTAATGTCAGTAATGAGCACTGCATTCTGTGGTTGCATTTCCCTGAGCCAAAAGCAAATGTTTCTGCAAAATATGCAATTAACAAGATGCTAAAATTGTTCTGTGGCTATGAAAGTGCTTAGAAACATTCATTTCTAGCTCTCAAATTATTTGGGTAGGCTTTTTAAGTGACTGCACAAACACACAGTCATTGTCAGCTTCAGACTGGTGTGCCACTTTATTCATATGCCTGAAAATCTGCTGGAGCACACAGATTCCCTCTCATCAGCACTGGCAAAGCAGTCAAGCTCTTGTTATCAGCTGCATCTTTGCTGCTGCACAGAGCACTCAGATCCATCCAAAGCACAGAAAGTCTAAAAGGGGCAGAGGAGGGTGGTGGATGCCCAGGCAGTGCAGGGGTGCCACAGCACCTGGGGCAGGTGCTGGTGGCTGCTCAGTGCCATACAAACAATCCTGGGACCAGAGATTACAGGACAAGACTCTCCATTTCAGCTGTTTAGGAAGTAGTTCACCGAGCACCCAAATTTGGCATTGAAAGCTAGATGCATGGCAGAATTAGAATCATCTGAGAGCTGAGTATGGTGCTTGGCACTCAAGAGTGACAAGGTGCTTGGCTTGTTCCTAACTGAGGCAATCCATGAAACTTTATGTATTCCTTCCTGAGCCTAAAACTGGTTACCTCAGGATGTCAGAGAGATGGAGGGGGATGCTTTACTAAACCCCGGGTGAATAATTGGATTGTTTTAATGGACTTAGCCTGCATTCAGTGAGCTCTTAGGTTGCAGTCACCCCAGCTGCAGAGTTCAGCAGGCAGCACTAGGTGTTCATGCTTTCTGTGGGGCAGCTGGTCTCCAGCTCAATGCTTAACACAGACACCTGTGGATGCCTTTTCCTGTATCTTTTCTGAGGACTCCTATCCAATGAATGTTTCACATAAAATACAGAACTTGGATTAGGAAAAGTAAGCAAGCCCCGGGACAGTCTTCTCCCAGTGAAGGCCTGGGTCATCAGCCCACACACATTTTTGCTATATCACTGTTTCATGAAATTACTGTTATTACTGAAATTACCTCTCTTTGCAGATCTCTAACCATCACATTTTATAATAATGAGGAAAGACAGCAGCAAGCATTTATTTGGAAACCATGGGGTTAAGCAGATCTGGCATCTCATCTGAAAGAAATGGCTTTTTATCCTATAAGAATGAAATTACATCTCCAAACTCTAAGTAATGAGGAGTCTTATGTTTGCTAGCCAGCATGCTATTGTAGCTCTTCTTCTGAGAGTCCTGGACATCTTCTTAGATGTTTAGATCAAAGCTGAGCTTTGTTCATGGCTGTAGTCATACACCCAGAGCTGCCTGGTGCCAGACTGTAACACCCAGCAGGTTCTCAGGGAATGATCTAACACGAAGTCCTGCTGAGCCACACATGAACTCCTTTTAAAACCCAGCTATTTTTCTAGCACATAATTCATCTTTTGCCACCCCTTTTTGTGTCTGTCTGGGGACTCCTGAGAATAATGCTTTAAAAAGAGCAGAAGCTCCACATTTCCTCCAGGTCCCTGGGAATTTCTCCTGTAATTTAGTTCTTCCTCTAGGGTGAGAAGTGTCCTCTGCTTGTGAGTACATATGATAGAACATATGTTTATCATATCCTCTTAAATCACTTTTTCAGTGATTTTGTCACAGAACATAAAGAAAATTATTTTTATCTCCCCTTTAAAAACTCAAATCTAGTAGAACATCATGCAAATTGCAGCTTTGCTAAAAACAGTGGGTATAAAGGTGTCTCTATGAAGAAGAAAGCTTTGCACATGATGTTTTTATTCCATATATTCCCTACCCCTTCCAATCTATACCAATTATTCAGCCTCAGAAAATGCTAAAACTTTTACTTGATTGTCCCTGACTCCTGCTTGATCTGGGCCCCATCAGCTGTTTCCTGACAATTGCTTTGCAAAGGGCCACCTGGCCCAGCTGTGCCTAATGCACAACTAATAACCAACCGAAGGAGCTCCTGCAGCTTGATGCAAATTGTTTGTGACTGCTTTACCCTACAGCAGACCCAGTTACAAATGGTAGGGCTGTGTTTCCACCCTGGGGCGGTCGATTCCAGGTGTACTCCATACCCCTACAACTGAAAGCAAACCACACTGCTGCCAGAGGGATCAGGAGGAACTCACTGGCAATATAAATGCTTGTGTGTCATTTGGCAGCCTTTGACTCCAGCTCGTTTCAGATTTCCAGCATGTTTGGTACGGCAGCACTCACCGCAGCGTGACTTCATTCAGGCCACGATTGTGCACTGTTAGTCACTGTTAGACTCCACTCTCTTAGATTTTTGCATTGGCTGTATGGTGAGAAGGCCAAGGGGTGAGCAGGTCCTGCTGATCACTCCTGGGCTGTCCAGTCACCAGATCAACATGTGGATGGAAACCAGGGAGTGTTAATTGGTGAAATATTGTTATCCGTGCATTGCCATGGTAGCAATAGGAATCTGCTCTTCTTTAAACACAGCAACCCAACCACAGACAGACCATGTGCAAGACCAGGCAAGCTACACAGCTGTTTAATCGTCTCTGTACTCAAAGCGTCATACTATGCACCCACTGGTACCCTCTTGGGTTTTTGAAGTACTCTCTCCTGAAGCAACCTATGCCAATGATGCACAGAGACTCCAGATCAGTCAGAGTAGGATGCTTTTACCACTCATTCACAGTTAAACTTACCTCAACCTACAAGGCAGGCAGTGTTTGGGATCTTCCTGTCACTCAAGAACTGCAGATGGTTTCTGCCCCTTTACAGTCTGATGGCACTAGGGTGCACTGTGTGCACATATCCACTATAGCTTTATATTCCTGTGGGGCTGATGGAGCCAGGCCATGTGAACCCCACCGCCCAGTAAACCCAGTTGTCCCTTCTCTCCACCTGGCTAAGGGCAGGGCCCCTCTCTTCCTGGTTGGAGTCTTCATTACTCAATATTTGTAACTGCGAAACAGAGCAAAGAAACCTCTTTTTCAGGGTCAGTGGTACAATCAGCTCTTCTACTCCACTCAACAGACAGTGGAGCAGTAATTTTCCTGGACAGATGCTTTTGGACTGTTATTTTCCTTTCAGTTTCTGTATGCAAGTTTCTAGCCTCCAGGTAGGTTTACCATCCCAGTTCTTCATGGTCACACAGGAAGAACCACAGGGTCATACTTGGTATGCAACACTGGTACCCTTTCTCTTCAGCAGACCAAGAATGACTCTTCCTAGCTGAGGCCTTGTTATGAGTGTGAGAGGATGACCCACGTTCCTCAGCTTGCTCAGACACTTTTCTTGGTCAGTCTGTCCACAGCTGAGACACAGCCCCATGTGGGAAGTGAGATAATTTTCATACTCTCAAAGTTGTCTGTCCAGTTCATCTGTGGTCAGTGTCACCATGTCTGCCCAGATGTTATCACCAGTGTGTGGGTGATGACACTGGTGCATTTTTTACAACTTTCACCACGCAGGCCACATGCCCCAGATTTCATCTGGGTTTTTGGATGCTCATCATGCAGGTTATTTATTATAGATCACCTTCAACATGATTAATTCCCTCAGATACTGGATACTTCTCTCCATGTTGGCCCATTTTCTTCAGGAATATGTAAATTCTTCCTTAAAGGGACACCCATCCTTCACACTTGTTTGACCTTTTTGACAAAAATTTTGGGGGGGGGGGGGGGGGGGGGTTTATATACCTTAGCAAACCTCACATAGCTTTTTATAGCTGCAACTGCTGATTCAGCATAATAACTAAGCATTAGTATCTGGCACAGAGGCACTGGGAAAAGGAAGATGAACTCGTTTGTTTTTTTATTTTTGAAAGCTTCCTCATTATCTTTCTTCTTGTGGGTTCAAGGTCTGTAGGCCTGTCAGGAGATAAAGATGCCTTTCCTGGCTGCCGAAGCCAGTCTCCAACATATGCCCCGTTCAGAGGGAAAGAAAGCTATCTTAAAAGAAGAAAAAAAAGCCACCACAATTGTTAGCTATTTGCTAGTATGTTTAGGCAATGAGATCAGAGCAGTCAAGACGAAGAAAAGTTTGCTCAGCTCTGATTAAGAGAACCAAAAACTTCTGACACATAGATTTTCATCTTACAGTAAGTCAAAAGAGCCTCTCATGAACAAAGCCCTTTTCATATTTTACAAACTATAAAACATTCCAGTGGGTGTTTACTTTCAAATGACAAAAGGAATGACACGCAGATTTCACAGTACATTGAAAAACACTGGTCAGAAGTTAGTTTATATTGAAAAGCAGTTATTGTAAACTCAATTGTATAACATGCTGATCTTTAACTACAAACATCTGCTTATTCCTGCCAGACATTTATTTTCCCACTTTTCTTCTAACAAAATGCTTTGAATGCTGGGGAACAAAAGTGTCTCCATGCTATGTTCAATCTACATGCACATAAAGTCAATGTGTGAGCATTTTCCAGCAACATTGCATGAAAATTCATGTGGTCTTACTGCCAACAATCTACCCCAGAGATGAGAGAGATGTCTGCCACACAGCATAGGTAAACAGAGCTTTATTTTCATGTCTGTGTTTCAAAAGGCTTTTCATCAAACTATTCTAAGTTGTCTGTAACCTTTGGAATATTGTCTAGAAAAACTATGTGAAACATTTACCTCTAGACCTGTCTCTCTAGACTGAAAATCAGCATTGATTGCCAGCAAGTGACCAGTCAGGACATGTACAGGAAGGATTATCACTGAGTTGCATATTTGAAGACCAAAGGTTTAAATGCCCATATTAGCAAATGCTCACATCACCTTCTATGATGGTGACAGTAGGTTCAAAACTATACTTAATCTGACCAGATTTACTGAAACCTGGAAAACAGAGCAAAGCCCAAGCAGGGTTCTTCTTTCCCATAATTAGGTCAAGAACCTGGAGCTATCTATCTGGTGGGTGTAATTGTGGTATCTTTAAATTGAAACCAATCAAGCAAACAAAATGCAAACAAACTGTAGGGAAATTGCCCTTTGCAAATTTTACTCAACCCCTTCATTGACCATTCCTAATTTCAATGGGATGTATTCTGGCTGCATTAGGATTAATACAACAATTGGGTTATAATTAGCACAACGTGTTGTGCAGAAGAGAAACCTGCAGCAGATCATCAGCAGCTGTGGGAGCTGGGAACATAGTAAAAGCAGCATATTTAGTCATGGGAGGAGGAGGTACCTCATGTTACTCAAAAGCCATGTGAATGGATGAGTAGATGCCACAGCCAGGGGTGGCCCTTCCAGCCTCCAGCCACAGGGATGGCTGCAGGCAGAGTTCTCTGCAGCTCAGTGTCCTGTTCCAGATTGGTTTGAGCACCTCACTGTAACAAGAAGGTAGCTGCATCCCTAGTGACTTTTCCCTGGGGAAAGGAAAGGAAAGGAAAGGAAAGGAAAGGAAAGGAAAGGAAAGGAAAGGAAAGGAAAGGAAAGGAAAGGAAAGGAAAGGAAAGGAAAGGAAAGGAAAGGAAAGGAAAGGAAAGGAAAGGAAAGGAAAGGAAAGGAAAGGAAAGGAAAAAGTGTGGCTGCCATCTCACTTGTTAGACAATGAGTTACATTTATGCTGGCTGCTGCATGTCCCGTCTTTCATCAGTGGTGCCCGCACTTGGAGCGACTACTCTTTTTGGTTGTTGTTTTTCTGCTTGTTTAGGATGGGAAGAATCACACTGTGGAAGTGCCTGTTTCTCTCCCTCAATCAGAGATAGCATCTAGAACATTCTGTCAGCTACAAGCATCTGCACTGGTCAGACAAGATCATTTTCAAGCAAATGCTCAGGAAAGGCAAGCTCAGAGCATTTGGGTGACTTGGCTAGGAACCTAATCAGACCTTTCCAGCAGGTATGAATCACGGGGCTGGGGAGGGCTTGCACATTTCTGGGAAACAACATAGCTTGGATTTTACTTAATAGAAGAGCCACTAAGCAATGTCTATTCTCTGGTCTGCATCATCGGAAGTGTGTATTATGTCATTCACCCTGACAATGCCATTTGTAATGGAGTCTGGTGGACTGATGTTGACTGGATGCCAGGTCCTCCCCCCCCGGAGCCACTCCATAACCCCTCCTCACCTGGGCAAGGGAGAGAAAACATAAGGAAAAGTGGTGGGTCAGGACAAGGACAGGGAGAGATCACTCACCTGTTATTGTCACAGGTAACACAGACTCAGCTTGGGGAAATCTGTTTACTTTATTACCAAACAGATCAGAGTAGGATAATGAGAAATAAAACTAAAGCTTAAAATCACCTTTCACCCATCCTTCTCTTCTTCCAAGCCTTAACTTCACTCCCCAGTTTTCTACCTCCTCCCAGACAGCACAGGGAGATGGGGAATGGGGGACTGCGATCCATTCATCACACGTTGTCCCTGCCACTCCTTCCACCTCGGGGCCAAGACTCCTCACATTCTTCCCCTGCTCCAGTGTGGGGTCCCTCACACATGAGACAGTCCTCCATGTGCTCCTACAACACGAGTCCTTCCTACAGGCTGCAGTTCTCAAATTGATACAGCATGTATTCCTTCCACACTTCCACAGACTACAGTCCTTCGGGAGGACTCTATTCCAGCATAGGTCCCTTGCAGGGTCACAATTCCTGCCAGGAAACCTGTTTCAGTGTGGATTCCTATCTCCATGGGTCCACAGGTACTGTAAGGGCCCCACTCCAGCATGAGCTTCTCTTGGGGTCACAGCCTCCTTTAGGTATCCACCTACTCTTGCCTGAGGTGTTCTGTGGGCTGCCAATGGATCTCTGCTTCCCTGTGCACTTCCATGGGCTGCAGGGGACAGCCTGTCTCACCATGGGCTGCAGGGGAATCTCTGCACCGGCACCTGCAGCACCTCCTCCCCCTGCCTCCTCACTGACCTTGGTGTCTGCAGAGCTCTGGCTCTCACATATTCTCACTCTGCTCTTCTCTGTTTGCTCCTGAGAAAAGACTTCTCCCTCTTCCTAAATCTGCTGTCTCAGAGATTCTTCCACCATCACTGACGGGCTCAGCCTTGACCAGTGGCAGGTCTGTCTCGGAGCCGGCTGGCATTGGCTCTGTGCTTCTGGCAGCTTCTCAAAGAAGTCTCCTGTAGTCCCCTATCTTCCAAAACCTTGCCAGGCAGACTCAACACATGGAGATACAGAATGGCACAGGTGGTGGAAGAAGTGCAAAATTCAGGATGGGAGGCCAGGCCTGGGAGCTGCTGGTATGTGTGATGGCTAAGAAGACAGAGTAGCCTGGAGAAGGGGACTTCCACTTGATCCCAGCCATTTCTCTTTCTAGAGAGAGCCTCACCCAGAGCAGTACATATGTAAATTGACAGTGTTCACTAAAGCTGCACAGGATGAAAACGCAGGACATTTCCAGAGCTGTTTCTTAGGGAATTCAATTTTCTTAGCTCTAATATTGCATCAGAGAGGAATCTACCATAGCAGGGTCACAGAGGTGCAAACCTCATCTATACAGGTTTTTCAGATAGATTTCCTCAGAATAATGTCCACTGTGGTCTTGTAACTCCAACTCTTATTCTCTCACAAGTATTTTTTTTTAAGACTAAGTGATATGAAATGTATGTAAACTGGATACTGACAGGATGTCCTTAATTTAATAACAATGCCCAGTAGTATCAGTGGAAGTCAGTGTCTATCAGTGAGACTAGAAACTACTAAATAGATGATGTGGTTAGTGTGAAATGTCAGTCTGACCCTGCCATTCACATTAGTGTACCGGTGCCCAAATCTTGTGCAGTCTTGACCAACCAGTATCTGGGCCCAACCAAGGTGATCATTGTAGGCTGATGATTTAAAAACCTATAGTGCCCTGACTGAGACTGTGTTAAGTATGTGCAAGTGCTTAGTCAAACAAATTGACATCTGAAGTCCACAGCGGCACACCTGGTAAAAAGTGAAACAGATTTCTTCTAACTCATACACCCCACAGAAGCCACACTATGGAGAAAATTTTACAGCTGGGGTATCTACCTAAACTGAAGTTAAGAAGAGGTCTTCCCTCAGCAGTTTCAATGGACTAAGAAGATCCCTTCCCAGATGAAGGTGCGTGATAATCCAACCAGCAAAATCCTGTGTCTCTGCAGACTGAGCCATTTCATGAACTCCTCCATGAGAATCCAGCTCATCTTATTTTTCTGCTGCATTCTGATGTCTTCTTCTGTCAGCAGTCTACCCGTGTGTGATCCTGACTGGTCTCCCTCTTTCCACAGCATGCAGGTTCATAATGTTAAATGTAATTAAATCGCTGTCTTTGTTGAAACAAATTATTTTTTGCTACTTGTTATGGAAATGTCCAATAGCTAAACATAGCTCAAAAGGTTGACAAACAACTTGTTTGTGAATAAAAAGATCCTTAAATATGTAAACAAAGAATGGGAAAATATATGTGATCACAAAATTTAGTTCTAAAAACATTTTGTGATTGACTTCCTAGGTGACCACTAGATTGAAGAGTACATGTTTTAACATCTAGAAAACATACACTGGGGACAAACAAGGGTTTCCATTTGTTTCTTCTGTCTGTTAAAATTATACTGTGGTTTCTGAATCATAAATCATAGAGTGGAGCTGGAGCTGCATTAGCTGTACTACACAACCTCCCTCCTGCACACAAAGTCAAAATGCAATCCATTTGTGTCCTACGGTGAAGTTAATACACCCACCTGTGTAGCCTTCAGTCAGTAAACACAGAGCAGGTGAAATCAGGAGGAAACTTAAATGAGATCAAAAATATGTTCAAAAGAAAGGCTGAAGCCATCTGGAATCCCTCAGAGCTGCCAGCTACACAAGCAAGACCTGCTGGCATCCTAAGTGGAATTTCTTGCTTCTCTTTCTTCTGAAGCTGGAGGAAATTCAAATGAACTCTGGGAGAAGAGTTGGAACTTTCTTTGTAAGGAGGCTTATTGTTCAGAGAGGTGAGATCAGATGCATGTTTCAAGGAAAACCAGATTTGGACCCTGAAACGTTGCTGCTCTTGTTTAGGGAGCTCCTGACACAAGAGAAAAAAAATAAATTAAAAAAAAAAAAGGCAAAAAAAAAGCGCAGTGTATTAATCTCTGTTTTTCCATTATTCCATAATACACTTTGACTTGTCCTACATTTTTCTTTAACTGAAACAGAACAAATCTAGGAAGCCCACAGGAAAAAAAATTTGGCTCTTTGTTTGGAAAGTCTCTTTATTTAAAAGTAGAAAACAAACAAAATAAGTCCCAGGACTTTGATTTCAGAGAAATTAGTCTGGCTGCATATTAAGTAAAAAGCTATGGATTGCCCTGCCATGATTGGAATAATATGTGCAAATCCATGACAGAACGAACAGGATTAAAAAGCTAAAGTAAATAAATATGCATCTTTAGTCCTAAAGTCAAAACTTCAATTACAGGCAGCCATGTACTTCAAACAAACATCCAACAAAACTTACATATCATGAAGGAGCTCTGAGCTCCTTCTCCCTCCAGCTTTCAAAACAGGGGTGGCAAAGGGACAATTATTGCAAGATATTTAACACAATTCTGAAGTGGCTTCATTTTTAAACTTTGGGTGAATTGAGTATCTCAAACCGTATCTTGAACACTGCATTCAGAAAGATGAACCCCTTGGAAACAGAATGTACTCCAGGGGGGCATTTTTTGAGTAAGGAGCAGGACAGTTCACAGTAGTCTTGGGTGGAAGGGGGCAGTTGGCTGTTCCTGAGGGACTGCCAAATGATGGCAAAAGGACTTCTGAGTGTGTTTGCCTTTTCATCTAGCTACTGAGACACCCCAAATCTAAGAGAGATCTTCGGTACTTCTATATTTAATTTTGAGTCTATGTGAATATGTCTGCATTTGCCCTAAAATTTGCCCCTCTCTTGTGCTGCCTGGTTGTGAGACACACTCCCTCAATCCACAACATGCATCTTTTGGAGATAAACCAAGATGGCATATCCCTGGATTATGGTAAAAAATGGCATAGCAGGGTCTGTATCTGTTCAGCCTATGCCTACAAGATCAACAGTGCTTGCTGATGGTGGTACATGGCTGATGCTGAATCCAAAACCGTGCTCAAAAGGCTCCACAGAACACTATATCATGACAGTATGGGCAGCAGAACAGGTCCCAAAATATAGGCCTCCAGCCTGTTCCTGTGGGGAGTGTAAATGTAGTCTTTAGTCTGAATTTATTTTGACCTCAGGATATATAGGCTGAAATTTACCTGGGATATTAGAAAATATTTTATTGTAACAGTGTCTTGAAGTGGAAACCACATTTTGAGTTCATAAAGCAAAGTAAAAGAACTCTTTCATGTCTCCAGGAGAAACTGAAGTGTATCTATTTCTATCATAATTGAAGCCCACACAGCCCGCTGTATGTGCTGAGCAGTGTTTCATAGCCTAGCAAGAAATAATTTTAGAAAACCAGGAAGACATTATCAACCCCACACAATCCTAGAAAAATGGCTGTCTTCCTCTTCAGAAATCATGCTGTAAATCCACATAGACTTTCAAAGAGATCCCAAACATGATTCAGCAGTAGACTGAATTTAAAAAAATACTCTTGCTGCTTTTAAGTACCTCCAATACTGCAGGATTCTTTCTGGTTTTTAATAGAAAATCTATATGCACCAGAGGCATTCATTTGACTGCTCATAAATCGTCTTGCTGAAAACAAATAAATTTCCAGAAAAGCAAGTCTTTTAGCAAGTTCTCTAGTTCCCACTGCTAAAAACATGGATAGTAAGAAGAAGGGACAATATCCTTTGATCTTCTGTAGCAGGCAAAATAGTAAAAGTTCATAAATAAGGGGGGAAATAAACAGTGTTTTGGTTAATTAGTCAAGATCCCATGAAGCAGTGGAATGACTGCAGCAGGAGCAATCAGCCATGCCTGCATGGAAACTGTAACAGGAAAAATGCACTTGAGTATGGCTGAGGTGAGGTGCTGTAGATAAAACCTAATGATGTGTGGCACCAGGCACATGTCCATTCTTCAGAGCTCTTGTTGCAGACAAGCAGAGAAATTATAAAAGTCTTACAAAATATGGATTCGGCCCTGCTACTTTAACTAAGCTAATAAGCAATTTGCAAGTTCCCATCTGAAGCTATTTTGACAATGAGGGTTTGTTAACACAACAACCTATTCTGAGGGTGAAAAACAAATGGCATCTGCAATAACAAGGGAATCAGTAGAAAAAGTATGTAAACTAACTAAAAATACAGAAGTTTGATAGATATGCAAAATACCATGTACTAGTCAATGAACTAAGTGTGAGCATATTGTCAGTCAATCAAATATGACACAGTGCATACTGATAATGCTATAAAATATTACCTATACAATAAAGATTTGGCTTTTCCTGCATGAAGAAAATGGAGTCTCATCTGATTTATTGTAACAGATCTCTTGCTTACTGAGATGTAACTGTCCTTTATTTTTTGGGACTTTAATGTTTTTAACTTCAGTGTTAAATGTTAAGAAGGTTATAAATTTTTTGTTCTTTACATTTTATTATGAGAGGACGAGATCCACTAGTTGCAGTTCAGATTTCCCCTCCAGGTAAAGGGTCCTCCCTTCCTGTATATAGATACATGGCTGTGAGCCCATTAGGCTTGTCTTCTTTAGGCTGGGTTGACTCCAGACAGTAGCCAAATAGTCACTTGCCTTCTCCCAAGACATGGGGAAAAAAACCAGAGGAAGACAAGAAGACTCATGGATGGAGAAAAAGACAGTCTAGTGAGTGAAGCACAGACTGCACATGCCAGCAGAGCAATAACCTGCAGAGATTTGAATGATGATTGAGCCCCACCAGGACTAACCTGCAGTGTTCAGGAAGGAGAAAATCAGAATTTCAATGATGTCAAACTTCATATATGAGATTTTCCTTTGTTTCTAAGAATCATAGCCAATATCTGAGTTCAAGCATTACATCCAACATGGGGAGGATTTAAATTTTGCCCTCCTGTTTACACAAAGACCACTAGAAGAAGTTAGTGATAGCCTGGGAGCCAGTGGTCATGATTGCTTTACCTTTGTTCTGTGTAACTAGAACAGAGTCCAAGCTATACATATCCTTGGGGCTTGAAAAGGGACAAGTTTCAGCCAAGCTGAAAACAACTGGCTGAAGTCAGCTGGGAGATGACTCTAAAAAGAAAAATGTTAATTAGGAGATATTTAAGAATATTTCACTAGATTCTAAGAAAGCCACAATACCACAATTGGAGAAAAAGGCTGTGATGGTTACAAAAATAACATGACTTAGTAGGAGTGCAAAATAAGCTAAAAGCATTATGAAGAAAGAGAAAGAAAGAAGACATGAATGAAATGATGAATTGATAACGATTAGTACATCTTAGGAATAAAAAGCTAATAAGAGGGGAAAAAAAAGTCACAAAGCTAGAATTTTATGGATGACATGTGTAAGAACAAAAGAAAAGAGGACTTTGTTTAATAGGCCAAGACAAAGAAGCCTGATGATGGTACTGGTTTATTACTGAAAGGAAGTGGTGGTGCTGCTGCCACAGAGGACAGTGATTTATTTGGGAAGAGAGTATTTGGGAAGAGAGCCCATGGAGAGCAATTTAATCCCAACCGTTTCGCAAACACTTCAGCTTGAAGACTTAAATCCTCCCAAATCTAGACTTTAATATTCCTACATCTTTTCTTGTCCATTTTTCCCTTTCTACACTTAGCCAGTCACTCCTGGTAATTTTTCAGTTTCTACTTCAGCCTTGTGTCATAGGTTGCTGACAGGAAGCTGAACACAAGGCTAACTCCTTGCCCTACTCATGCAGCCTCCATATAACTTTCTTGCCTTTGGAAGGCTCAGCTGAGTTCAGCCAGCACTCTTTTGATAGAAAACCAACCTTGGCAAGTGTCTGCTTGCACCATTTCTTGCTCAACTTCAACTTATTCCAGACGAGCCACTAGAGCTCCACAGATCCATTTGTGATTTCCCAGAGGGTGTATATCCCAGCATGTATACTTCAATTTGGAGAAGGTACTGGAACTAATACTGAACCAGACAGGCTAGCAGAAGACAGATCCTGACACCAATTTTTAGATCCCCAGTCTGCAAGACCACTATATTGCTCTTGTATTACTAACAATTGGTTAAGGTGTCATACCAGTGCCAAGAGAACATGGAGGAGCATAAATGAACAGGAAACAGGGTAAATTAGGTAGAAATGAAGGTGAAAACCACTCTCAAATGACCGTCCAGTACTACAAGGTTCTGCACGCAGCCCTGCTCTAGTTAAAGTTTTTTCAGTGATGACCAAAAGAAAGAAAACAGGAGATGGAGAGCCTCAGAAACCACACTGACCAAGGGGCACCATCTGAGTCCCACGGGCAGTAGCTGGATGTTATCTCCTCTGCAAGTCAGTGTTGTGGGTACTGTTCCTTCCCACAGAATCCTGTAAGAATCTTCCAAATCTTCCAAATGCAAAGTTTCTAATTTCTGTGGCAAAGCACAATTCACAAAGCGGGGGGTGGGGGGGAAAGCCTATTTGACTGATGAGACAGGACCTCCCCAGGACACATATATAGAGCTGGACCTCACACAGAGGCCAGCCACAGGACTTTTTGTGCTCCCTTGGCAGAAAGTGTGGGTTTGAATACAATTTGAATACTGTGTTGCACCTCATAAGACTCTCAGGCTCTCCTGCTGAAACAGTTTCTATTTCCTAAATTAATTAAGTACTTTCCTGGGCAGGACTAAAAATGTGGAAATTCAGAGATGAGCTGTGAGAATAACTAAAAGCTATTTGCATTTAAATAAATTCTAGAAAATAAGGCCCACAATTCTGCTAAATATGACAGACATCATCTGAAGGGATTGACCATGTTTAGAAACCAGACTTTGCAGAAAAACAGGTTTGGGTTTATCTCCCCCTGAGTTCTGCTGTGGTAGGAGGCCTTGTAAGGATGTTAAACAGAGAATCAGACAAGAATACCACAGTGGTCTATTCTAGTCTTATCACATATGGTGGAGGATAACAATTCACCTAGTAGTACCTCTCATTCAAGCAACCCCCCACAGTTTTGTTTAATGTTTTGTAGATTTTTAGATTTGCAGGATCCTACATCGTTTACACTCAGAAATATTCCCAGCTACTTCCAGCTTCTCCAGGCAAGCTCTCTTCCCTCCTCTCTCTGGATTCTTCACTTGGTGTTCCAAGGACAATTCATTTTCTTTATTAAGGCTTTGAAATGTGGAAAAAGCAGATAAAAGAAAAAATATCCTTGGGTTTGGACTAAACTGAAGAGAAAATTGAGAAGTGCCTTGACAGGGATATTGGGCAATTTAAACAGATTACCTAGCTGGAGGCTCAGGGAGCCAAAAAAGGTAGATAACATGTCTGGCTGTCTCCTTTTCAATTGTCTAAGATGGACTTACAAATCATCACATGATAAAGAAAGCATTTCTGAAATCTTGGTGGGAAGAAGGAAAAGAGAACTATAAAAACTAAGCAATTTTTTACACTTTCACAACAGCAAAGGTGTTCAAAGCAGTTAATCTGAATTAAACACTCAAAAGGAATATTGCTTTAAATTCACAAAAACACAGCCCATGGGTGAAGTCCAAATCAGTTGTGCTGTTAGCAGAGTGACAAAATCTCAGAGAATGGTAGGTCCACCCCAGAAATACATGGACCATATAAACCCTGCTGAAATGTAGCAGGGTCCTGGTAAAAACCCTTCTTTGAAAAGACCCTTCTTGGATTGACAGTCACTAGGGGTTTTTTGGTGGGGGAGAATGATTTTTAATGGAATCCTACACTTTTGGCATTGTTCATTCTCAGCCATTGCTCATTCCAGTGGAAGTTTGGTCTCCTGTGAAATGAAAAATTTGGCTGTTTTTTTAAAACCTCAGGGATGGTGTATAACAGGACTTGGTCAATAAACAACATAAACTAAGCCTAATTTCTCCCTTTTCAGTGGCAGATGGACTTACTAATGTGTAAATGTCATGACTGTATAACAGCCTCAGTGTTCATTAACATTTAACAAAGAGTAAAAAATACTTTATGCCATTGGCATAATTTCCATAATCTCAAGGACACTGAAAACATGTAGCAAAATTCTCTTATTAATTTCATATACTGATGCCTGCTCATTTACCCTCCTTTTCTACTGCGCTTGAAACTCCCCTTGAAATTAACAGGGAATACCTACCTCATAAAAGGCATAGCAAAAATCTCAATCCAAAATCTATATCCTTGGGTGGATAACTCACCAGAGATCATTTTGCCCTTAAGTCCTCAAATATCCTGGCTTACTATGCCTACAACAGTTTTGTGACAAGGAAGAATCTTAATTTCTTCCAAAGAAAAAAACCTTTCAACTAAATTTTAAAGAAAAATGGGAAAGATTACAAAGAAAAGCACTATGGGGATGAGAAACTGACTAAGGTGAGGGAAATTAGTTAAAGCTAAAAAATAAATAAATCTGAAACATTGAATTTTTAAGTGATTCAACAAAACATAGATGTCAAAGGGCAGGGGCTTGAGCAGCAGATTTGTGCTGCTCAAGAGGAGTTTATTCCCATAAGATATGGGACCATCCAGATACTATGAAACAGGAAGATTATAACTAACATGCCAGAAGTATGACTGAATGCAGAACTCTCAGAGATATGGCACATACTACAATGAAATAACTATGAGTTTCTAAAAAATAAATAAATATATATAAAATTAATAGTTTCAGCTTTAGTACCCAGGCAAAAAAATGTGTAGTTAATCAGATACTGGGAGGAACAAAATCCCACAGTTATTACAAAATTGTAAAAGTGCATAAAAGACAGTGCCATTTATGGACACTAGAGGTTATTAGCTTGTAACCCAAGAGGAATCTTCTTTTTGTTTTGAATTAGTTGTTTTTGAAGAAAAAACGCAATTTTCATGGTTGCATTTGAGCCTGGAGATGACAGTGAAGGGATTCAACTTTTTGTTGGCTTTGGCTCACTGTGTTGTACTGAGCAAATTATTTAACTTTGCTCTGCCAGTGTCTTTTAAATGATAATAATCAGTAACTTCTATCTGTGCAAACTTCAGACTGTACTGCAAATCATTTGGTTGTCATTTACAATCAGTATCAGGCTGGTCATAATGAAATGTCCCCTTTTTTACCCTTCTTGATGCCATACTACTTGTACCTAAAGAAACAACAGTAAGGACAGCAATCATAGTACACAGAGTTCTGTGGACTCTCCATCAGTCCAATAATTCTTTCACAAGACAAATGAAAAAATGACCAGTTAATTTTGTTGATAGTGTTGCTGCTGTTTACCTTCAGAGTAGCTGAGGTAATATGCTGGTTTGGCCATCTCTGAACCAAGGTACCTGACACAGCCCAATAGGCAAGCAAAACAGAAATGTGTGAAAAAAATGGAATAATTAGATTTTGGTTTTGCCTTTTTTTTTCTCTTAGTATTCAGGTTTCTTTCCTTTCCATTTCTTCTACTACCATGATGCAGCAATCTTTCCTTGCCTCCCCTACTCCCATCCCAGCCAAGCCTTATGGTGGCCTTTCTCCTCTCCCATCCCAGGGGTGTTCCTAACAGCCTGTTAATTCAATAAGTAGAAACCCTGTGCTGTCAAATTCCCTGTTGGTGCCATTGTGAAATACTGAATAACATCAGAAACTTCTGATGAACTGAGAAAATAGTTGGATCAAAGTCAGAAAGCTTTCTGGTGTTGAACCCAAGATGATTGTGAGTGACCAAAAAAAAAAAAAAAAAAAGGAAACATCTTTTTTGCTCAAGTCACAGCAAACTATTGCAGAAAAGAAGGGTAAAATATGATGCAAAATGAGAGGTATATCCCTGTTCTTCTCAAACAAAAAGCCACTCCTCCATCTCTTCAGGCCTCCTCCGGCCTCCTCTATGCCTTAATAACTTTCTTATTTACCTAATCTGTGCATTGTAGTCTCATTTTACACTTCTCAGAGCATCCCAACCTGAGAGATCATTTCAATTCTTCGTTAGAAAACCGGCAAACACTAGAAAAGCACTCGTATTTTCTAGAAAGACCAATATCCACCTTAGGTTTCGGGTGAATCTGAGTAGCTATTCTGCAAGCAGCTCAAGTTTTTGTTGTATTGAGCCCTTTTCCTCCAGTTAGCAAATTATAGGAGCCTGCCTGTTCTGTGGGCAGCTTAGTGCTCTGACAAACACATAATGTGTGCCAAAAAGAGGGAAGGACAATCTCCCTTTCCCTTCTCTGACAGTCAAGTTTAGGGTGAAAAAAAACCACTCCCACACTTCTCTCAAATGTAAAACGCCAGAGGATTGGGGTGCTCCAAGCCAATTGAGGAGGTCTTTTTCAATTATACGGAACATATGATTTGAGTTAGATCTCATAACATTGCAAAAATAGAAACTGGAAATTACAATGTTTCATTAAAAATGTGACTATGGAGTATTGTCAACACTGTGAGATTTTTTTCTTTTTGCTTTATTTTACTGTAACTACATCTAAGAAAATCTACCCAGAATGTTTCAACCCCTTTTCTTACAAAATATAAGTCCACTTTTCCTCTCAGTTCTATACTCCACTCTGTGGGACCAAATCAGCCTTTTTTCCCCCAGTGTTACTCTTTTACACACATATAATCTGTTACTGATTAATGTAGCAGGAGGCATTGCTCAGAATCCTACCGCCAGCTGCCCTTCTTTTTTCCAAGTATTAAAGCTCTGTACAGCCCTACAGAGACCTTCCCCCAAGCACAACTTTCCTACAGAGAGTTCTGTGACTTCCAGATAAAGGGATTTTGCTCATCAGCTTGGTTCTGGCCTTCCATATAGCTCTGAACAACTACAAACCATAGACCAACTTCTAGACTTTCTGCTGTTCAGCATTCTGGTCTCAGACTAAAACCTGACATGGTAAATCAGAGTGGCCTCAGGACAGCTGCCACAGGGGCTGGGGGCTGGTTTGGGACACCCATTCTCCACAGGTTTTGTTAGTGATGGTGGCAGTTCCTGGCTGGACAGATGCCAGTGGGATGCTCCTTCCCCCACAAAACCTCTTGCTTTCCCTGTAGTCCTGTTCAATCTCCTGCAGCCACTGCTGTGCTGTCTAGGAGATGGGTCTAAACCACTGCAGGGTGTTGGAAGGCTAAAGCCAGGGAGGCAGATTCCCTGTAGTTCAGCCTTGAAACCATACTCCCTTGTGACAATATACAGAAAATGCAGGAAAAGGAGGTGCTTGCCTGCAAGGGCAGCATTATCAGCCTCAAGAGCAGCTCCCCATTTCCTCCAAAGGAAACAGCAACAGTGTACTTGGAAGCATCACACTGACCAGTTGACATAGGTGAAGAGCTTCACAGAACCAGCAGACGAGGCCGGAAGCTTAGCTGGATTTAGAGGGTCAGGGAGGATGAGCAAGGGGCACCTTGCTGACTTATCCACTTCTTTCAATAGGCTCAAAGACCTTACAAATGCTAAGGGAAGATGGAGTCCATCCTTGCTCAGCTGAGACTACCACTTGAAGGCAACTAAGGACCTGAGATGACACCCTCCTTCCATCCTGAGCTGCCTTAACATCAAGCAAGGTCCCACGGTACAAGCAAATTAAAAATCTGCATCACAGCAACATTACAAACTACTACAAGAGCCAAAAAGAGAGCCTGGCAATACCACCCAGACAACAGAGTTATATTACAACACTTATTCTGAGAGCAATAATTTCAGGGTTAGTGCATATGAGGCATTCTCCACCCCAGCCTTTCTCTGCATGGGATTAGTGAGCAAAACATCATGAAAAATACATTTCATGTGTAACGATCTGCATATGTGAATGGCAGAACTTGAAAATCATGTGGGTACATTCCGCCTGACAGAAAAGCAAGCAGGACTTATTCTCTGTTCTGGATAGAGTTTAAAAGCTGGTGAATTATCAAGATGCAACTAACCAATTCTTTTTCCAATTAGACACTCCATTGTGCGAGAAAAGAAGATAAAACAAGGAGTTTCTTTTTGTTTTCTATACATACCTCATGGCTCTTTTCATCATCATCATCAATGAACCTTCTCCAAAGCTTTCCATACTGACCAACAGAACCCCAGAGTGCAACAGACCTCTGAGAGATAAAATAACTGTATTTCACTCACCATCCAATTCAGTTTTGACTGCAGCAAATTCCCAGTGCTTCCATCTTCTCTGAGCAGCAGTGAAATATGCACACAGGGAGGAATCTTAACCTGCAGATAGTTCTGTAGCACTGTCAGCTGTGTAATTTCCTGATAAGATTTGTGTTTTACAGGAGTGATTCCATCAAGGCCAAAATAGAGTCTTGGATACATACTTTAGCTGTTTTCTAAGAAAGGGAACCAGAAAAGAAGGGAAGAGAAAAGCCATGCCCACCTCAATCCTCTCCAGGATGGAGCATTGCTCTCACTTTCCTTCAACCTTCTGCTGTTTCTTATTCATCTCTTACTCTGAGAATGATTGCCTTCAAGAGCAAGTCATTTATTTGCTGCTGTCAACCTGAATAGCAATGACTTTCTCAGTTTTGAAAGATGGCAACAATTTTTACGTCAGAATGCTAAGAAATCACACATTACACCTCCAAAATCACCCAGAATAATAATAAAAAAAGAATATAAAACAGCTTTGGGAGAACCTATTTTCCCTTCTGATGTACAAACCTTCGGCAAAAACCTTCTCAAACCTAAGAGAACTAGAAACAATGTCTTCTGTTGGTTTGGGGTTTGGAATGTCCTCATCTGGTTTGAGGTTTGGGGTGCAGGGTGTTTTTGTTGGTATAACCTGATGTTAGCAGTTAAGGCTCCAAAAAATTTCCACCAACAGACAAAAACTCCACAGTGTAGATATCTAAAGAGTAGGGCTTGTAACAGAGGGGAAAGACAAAAAAAACCAAACCAAAACAAACCAAACAAAACCCTACAACAACAACAACAACAACAACAAAAGAAAAACTCCACCCTACAAAACTTCTCAAGGAGAAAAGTAGACATGAAGAAAAAAAAAATGAAACTTGTAGTTGGTTCATAATAGGAGTTTATGTGTAAAAAATGGCCTTATTGATCACCAGATACTACACTTAGTGTCCTGGAACAGAGGTAAACCATTCACTTCTTTTCTCCTGGAAGTCTAGAGATCCATCACAGGTCTTGTCTAAGAAGAAATAAATGTGAAATTGAAAGTTGGATAAATTAAATATTGCATGCAGATCAGGTACCATTGTGGGTTTTTTCTGCCCTTTTTAAAAATCAGTTCTAGAAAATGCTTTTGATCTTTTCAAGGATAAAAGAAGGATGGAAAAAGGCAGGCAGGAAGGGAGACTAGATGAGGCAGGCAGGTAGACGTGAGGAAAGGAAAGAGGGAAGGAATAGAAATTCTTCAGTCTGCCGGTTTTGACAGTGGTGGTACCAACCTGTGTCATAGACACACTGCAGGAAGGCATAAGTCAAACCCAGAACATTTGTTTATGACATAAGTCCTTTCCTGGAGACCAGCAAGAATTTCTGGGATCCATAGTCAGTGATACTGCAGGGTAACCTGCTGGAAAATGAACGTGGTAAAAACAATTACCTGCCTGCATGAACTGTGCAGTTGCAGTTTCATTACAATAAGGATGCTTCCAGCTCACTTTTTCCTGATATTAAACTCCAGTAAATACCATCCTTGCAGGTGTTTATAGTGCTCTGGCCCCTCTAACACATCATCAAGTGCTGCACATGGCTTCAGAGACCATCAGCTTCTCTGCAAGCTGCTGCCTGAGGTGTTGTCACTTTCTAACAGAGAGGGGAATGGTTAGAGCAGGCTAACCATTACTTTACAAACAGCAGTCAGTGCTCACCATGCAGGTTGGTAATGCCTGTAACTTAACAAATATAACAGCCAAATGCCTAATGCACTCTGTGTCCTCGAAGGAAAAAGGTACACAAAAATCTGTATATTCAAAGTACAGATCCACTTCAGCTCAAAGTACAGATGGTATCTGAACCAAAGGCTCTCATTTCTGTACTCACTGGCAAATAGAAGCATGAAAGCAAGTCGAGAATTGGCACAGGAGATTTATTATGGGTTACTTCTAATATAGATTTTATATTTCAAGTATATCATTGGTATCTTTCATCCTTTTTTCATTAATCTGAAGAAATAAGCATCAGGTTGAGACAATTGCCTGCAGAGGGCTCTATCCTCTTTCTACATAATTGCTGTATAATGAAAAATCTAACCACACACAGGTGGTAGGGTCCAGGTCTCCCTTATCCATATGAGAGGTCAGAGCTCTAGGACAGAGCTTTTACACTATTGATGATTTGAAGCCTTTCCAACAGATGCACAGACCCTTCTACAGCTATTTTTTAAACAACGCTATTGTCTGAAACTTTAGAAGGTTCAGTGCCTTCCTCCCCTTTCACCTTTGTCAAGTCACAGCCCACAGGATTAAACCTATCCATCCTGTGTAGATGGCACAGAGCCATGTTCTTGCATCTGGAACTCAACTTTGCGCGTGTGGTGTTGCCACCTCAACAGTACACACCCCCATGTACTCAAACACGGTATACTCAACAGTAAAGACCCTTGCTCATCAGGAGGGGAACTGTCTGGGCTCAGGGATTCTGGTCATGAACATTACTGGCTGTACAAGAGAAAAAACAAATTCTGAGATAAAAGTAATACCTTTCTTTGAAGTATATCTTGAAATGGAGATTAAAAGCAACTAATTACTGAACTTCTCCAGACATTGCTGAACTAATCACACTTGTTCTGATCTAGAAATTACCACAGTCACTTTAGGCTCATCCTGATTTAATGCCCCAAATCAAACTGCTTCTGGTTCTGCCCAGACATCTCAAGATCTGCTCTGCACTGAATTTTATTATCAAAATTCAAGGAGGAGCTCTAGATGTACCAGACCAATCTCAGAGTTAATCAGAGTCCATTTTTCAGCCTCATTGGATTGATCTGATGTGAATTAGCCAAGGGACACAGAGATGACAAAAGCAAAGGCAGAATTCTAGGTGCTTTGAAAGTTCTGAAGCCAAACAGAGAATTTTTACAGAGCACCAAAGGCCACTGTTGCTGTGCAGTAGCTAGGCAAGGGTTGTGTTTCTTTTTAAGTGTCTTAATAACATCTTGGTCCTGCTTTAAGAGCCTAAGTCCTTAAATGGATATAGGATGCTTGTTTTTCAAGTGACCTGCATTCAGCTGGTGCTGTTTCCTGGCAGTAAACTGTCTGGGGCACATTCAGTGAGGCTGTGTCAAGTCTGTGTGTGCTGCATGTGTCTGGTCACATACATTTGCAGAGCAAGCTGTGAAAAACTGAGTTGCCAATCTAAGGCTCATCTCACTTTGCTGGGATGCTGACAGTGATTGTGTCTAGATCACATACGTACCTGAGAGTCCACTATGTAATTGTACAGTGGTTTGGTTTGAAAGAGATTTTTAAAGGCCACCTAATCCAACCCCCTACAATGAGCAGCTTCAAATAGATCAGATTGCTCAGGGCCCTGTCCAGGCTAATCCACTTGGATTCAGTACTGATTGTTGATAACTGGCATGTGAACTTCAAATTCCAGTTCTCAGCAAAGGCAAGCAATTCTTCAAGGCACAAGATCCACATCTGGAAACCTGAATGTGTTTTTTTTCCCAAGGTCTGGAAGTTTAAAATATTCATGTGTTGAGCAGTAAGCTTTCCAGGGCAGGGCAGCAAGCTGCTAAGTATCTCAGAGGAGTTTATTAGTTCAGCTGTATTTTGTTTGGGTTATTTTTTACAAAAGTTTGACAAAAAGGTGGGGATTTTTCTTTCAGCCTTTGGAACAGCTCAGCTCCAGTATTTATGATGAAATACCTCAGCTGATTCGTGACTGGCAGGAACTGGTTGTCATTGCTGGCGCACTCATAAAAAGTTTCAAACATGCACTCAGTGAATCCAGGAAGCTTCCTTCATTTGCCTGCAACTGGAATTCTGTTTGATGGCTCTTTCATTGAAGAGAAAATTTATTATACCTCTGACTGAGAAAGAGCCTTTAGATCATTTTGGAGTCTTGCTATGGGCACTGTTTCCAAAGACACCATAAGGATGTCTCTGTGCTTTGGGATCACTGTGCAAGGTTAGCAAACTTACTAAGAGGAGTCAAATAGAGCAGAGAGGTTGCAATGTGAAGTCAAAGGTGAGCAGACTGGAAACTGCTTCACAAGTGATCGAAAATGAATAAAAATTGGAAACACTAAGCTAGCTATGGTTGTATTTCCTTCCACGGGAATTGCTGTTGTGTCTGCGTGGAGCACCAGTGGCATCTAGTGACCATACCTAGAAGAGCCCCTGGAATGGATATGAGCACAGAAAGGCACGGAGCAGACCGAGCCAGGGCACCCAGCGCTGACCTGCTGGTGGTGACGGCTGCAAGCCTGCTCTAACCTCTAGCGGCAGCACTGCATCTCTGTGACCAGATACTGTAGCACTTTTACAGAAGATGCTTTCCTGTCTTGCCAACTGCAATACTGAAATCCTCCCTTCTCTGTCGCACCAGCCTGGAGGTTCAGCAGCAGTGTGGCACAACTTGCCTCTCACACGATGGCAGAAGCATCTCTTCAGTGACAGACACTTTGTGGAACAAACACTTTCCAGTCTGGACAGAAATCAGTGACTCAGTGCTGGCTAGTGGGATTGAGAACGTGTCCAGCAACACCAAGTCACCTGGCCCTCTGCCAAGCGGACAATAGTCCTTTTGTTCCCTCTGGAGAAAGGCCTCTTCTCCAAGAGCACTGGAGGCCACACACTGAACAGTATTGTTGCAACTGGGTGAAAAGTTTATTAGTGCAAGGGAAACAGTATAAAAATCGTTGTACACAGTAATTTGGAGTTCAAAAGTGCACTATGTATGCCTAATGTAAGTGACTAGTAGTGTGGGAACAAGCAGAAGATGATCAGGTCTGTACTTTGATACAGATAGAACAATGAACCTACATTTACTAAAAAAAAAGGAAAGTAAAAAAAAAGAAACCCAGTTTCATTAAGAAATGTCATTAGAAGAGTAAGAGAAGCTGCAATTGTAAGTCACACTTGACAAGGTAGGTGTACAATTTCTGACACTCTTTTTTGGTGCCTGGAACTACAAGTTCATACCTTGTAAAGTTCCAGTCAGCTCTCCTCTCCCTGAGTTCCTATGACTGGGTGCTGGTGAGCTGTAAATCCTTGGCCTCTCAGTCTTAGCATTGGACTCCTGTGCCTATGCTGGGTGGTTGCTAGAGACCTTTCCTACTTTTCCTAGGAATAAAGTTACTTCCTTCTTGCTGGCCAAACACCTTCCTTCCACAATTATCTTTGTAATGTGTCTGCACAGACTGGCACCTGCCCTTCACTCTGGGTTTCTACCCAGGTGTCTTCTAGAGAAGCCACTGGAGCTGTTAAGAAAGGAAAGCAAGGCAGAGGGGCTATCATGGACAGTGAGCAGCAGGAGCAGAGCAGCACCACTGTTTGTGCCCAAAAACTGGCTGGGAACTACTGCCCATGCGTTCTTCATCACTCTACAGGTTGTGTGATATGCTGGATTTCAGCCACATCTGACTCTCTGAGGGCTTGTGAGGCTTTCCAGTCCATTCCCACCTTCTGCCTCTTTGGAGAATGCCTCCAGCTAAGTCCCCTGTCATCTCCCCTGCAAGGGGAGGCCAGTCAGCCTGGAAGGGAGGAATCACCATAAGGCTGGAATCTCAAGTGGAGCCTACAGAGGCAATCCAGCACCCAGCAGGAACCACCACGACAACTTCTGCTTCAGGTTCACACTTTGTGGTATTAATTATTCTTTTAATTCTTGGCCATGTCTCCATTATAATTATTCTTTTCATGTGAAGGAGGAAATGTTGCTTATAAACCTCTGTTTGTGGTCCCTGCTGTGCATATATCTGCCCAGGTCAGCACACTGCTGTGCATGAGCCACTGGCCCAGCCATCCACCTCACCTCTGTGTGATGTACTCAACCCAGACAAAATTGGATGACTGCCCCAAGGGAAGGCTGTCTCTCAATGTACTCTGTTTCTACAGGACTCAATTCTTGGCCGTTTCCATCCATTAATTGTCAGAGAAAAGCCACTGGGGTAAGCCAGCTGGCATGGTTATCCTTATCTTCCCAAAAACTCTCATCAAACACCCAGACAATGAACACAAGCATGAGTTGGGAGTTCACAAAGGCCAAATACAAGCCAAACAGAGAGGAATAGTTGCAAATCTATTGAGTCCTGAGATGTAGAAAGCACTTGTCTTTCCTGATACAAATTTCCTGATACAAAAAATGAGGAAAGGATCAAAAAATTTCCCCATGACACCAACAAATATAAAACATCAGAAACCAACAAGTGAGAACAAAAAACCATATACATCCATGAGAGGAAACCCTTTGAGATGGCTCAGTGTGAAGCAAGCCATGGTGACCCTCATCAGAGGGCTCTCCACTGGCATCTCACTCCTTCAGGGCTGGCTCCTGCTGGGGCAGGAGCAATCACTGGGCTACCAAGTGGGTGGACAATACCACTGCAGAATGTGCACCATGCTGGCATCAGGCAAGTCCATGACCACTTTGAACACAGGAAGGATGGGCAGGAGGCAGCATGTTTGTTGTCTACCACTAAAAAGCCAAAAAAGCCACAGAGGCACCAAGGAGTTTGCTTTCCCTCAAAACTTCTTGTACTTTTTGCCTGAATGAGTTGTTCTTTCCCTTCTCCCAAGCTCTCCATCCACATGTATCACCTCTGGTGCCACCACTGCACCTGCCTGCTTATTTGTGGTAAACCAGTGTGGTTTGATACAGTTTTATCAGAAAAAGACTTGGAATAATTTGTGGCTCTTTTAAAACCTGTGGTGAGCCAGTAAGTGCTGTGTGCTGCTTGTAGGTCAAAGCACAGCAGAAATGGTATCCTGCAGGCTGGGGAGGCTGGGCCTGAGCATGCTCTGACCCTGCAAAAAACTTCTATGCCATAAACCATGCCAAATATCTTGTATCAGCCTGTTAGCTGGTGCAAGCCCTGAGGGCTATTCAGTGGGAAAGGGTGTGCAGCAAAGACCCTTCACACATGCATTTCCCTGCAGTGGACTGGATTCGCTCCTCCCACAAAGGAGCACACCTTCCCAAGGACGCTGTTAACACAGAGGCGTTCAAAGGTGTCCAAGCAGCTTCTGGCTACCTGAGAAACCAGTCACCTCACCAGCCCATGCTGGCTAATGGCACACTGCCTGAGGGTGCTTGTCTGGCTGTCTTATGGTGCAATACAGGATTTGACCGGGGTGTGTATTCTATCACCATCTGTAAAAAACCAGGTGGGGCAGTGTTCTTATCTTTTCCACAACCCATCCTCCCTCCAGGATGATATTGTCTGTTAATGGGCCACTGAGTCCCACTGCATGACTGATAAAATTACATCATCCCACTGGGAGATGTTCCACCCAGGGGGAGGAGCCAAGCATTCGTTACCTGTATAAAATCTGAGATTTGAAACATCAGAGCAGCCTTTTTCCACTGGATTCCAGAGGAAAACTGGACCTTTCCACATCATGACTGGACCTTCAGAGGAAAGCTGCACCCTTCTACAGGACCACTGCTTCAACAGAGCCACATCTGTCACTGCAGGAGGATGCACCCACTGTTTAATGGGACTGCTACCAACACCCTGACTGATGGGGTGTCAGGTTGTATTCTGACACCATCAGTGTTTTGGGGTTGTGGGTTTTTTTGTAGTTGTTTTTGTGGGGTTTGGGTGTTTTTATTGTTGTTGGGTTTTTTTGTGTTCTTTTTGGGTTTTTGTTTTGTTTTGTTTTGCAATACTGTATTTCTATTTTAATTTTTCCTAGTAAAGAACTGTTATTCCTATTCCCATATCTTTGCCTGAGAGCCCCTTAATTTCAAAATTATAATAATTTGAAGGGAGGGAGTTTACATTTTCCATTTCAAGAGAAGCTCCTGCCTTTCTTAGCAGACACCTGTCTTTCAAACCAAAATACTGGCATGACTGCACATCTCAAATCTATGACAGACCCCTGCCCTGAATTAATCTTTTGCCAATAAAAAGCAAGCAAAACTGGAGCAAACAAAGCATTGACTAGGATAGGGATGCATTTGGATGAGTTTTCTTTCTCTTCATACTTCAGTGGAGCTGGTGTCAGATGACACGGGCTCCCTGCCACTCACTCAGATGCTACTACTGCCCATGGATGGGCACGAGGTAACTCCTTGCAAAGAAGGTTAAGGAAAACTACAGTACAGTGAAACTACTCACCTTATTCCTGTATGAAAAATTTCACATGCTTTAAAATAGATGTGACAGTTTGATACACATTTTAAGTCTTGAATTTTGAAAATAAGCTTTTACCTGAATTGGAAATAGCAGTGTAAAGGGCTGCATTTTACTTTTGTATGAAATAATATTTTGTTGCCTTTCTGGTAACCGCTTAGGTGCGTTTGAATGGAAGTAGGATTTTTGTGAGGTACACAAAATTGAATTTGCACTATAGCTGCAGTTGATGAAATCAACTTTTGTTGACAGCAATTCTGAAAACTTATCTCCAGCATCTGCTATTTTTATCCCCAAAGCATAGACAATTTCAAATAATCTCTGAATAGCTGTGGACCTGTTTCCACTTGCAGAATTGTAAGTGTCCACAAAATGGAATCACGTGCCTGTCCTTTGAGAGCTTTCATTTGATGATGGTGAAACACATGCTCAGAAGTAAAAGTCAGCATGATCCTATTAAAATCCTCTCCCCAAAAAAAAAAAAAAAAAAAAAAAAAGACAAACAGAAATGTCATTTGGTCACATGGAAGAAAGCATTAGAACAAGAAGGCTCAAGGAGAACACAATGTTTACTGAGCAGACTCTCACCATCGTACTTCCCAGCACCCTCAGTGCTCTTCCAAGCACAATTTGCTTCATCACTAGACCTCATTTGCTCAAGGGATTCTTTAAGGAAAAATAATAGGAAAATTCCCTGGAGTTCCCTGGTTCTCTGGACCTCATCCTAATGTTCTGTCCCACTACTAAGTAATGAAGTTGCTTTTGCTGTATGTTCCAACAGTATTTCAGGTCAGTGTATGTCCTTTGAGGTACAGAAATGTACCTTTGGGTAGCTACCATGACATTCTATTTTCTCATCAAGTAGTACTTTAAGAAAATTTCCTGCAGCAAGCATCATCAAACTAGTGCACTGAGTAGCTGCCTCAATCCTAACAGTCCAAGACTTGAGTGTACATTTTTAAATTATTATTCGGTTTGAATCATTAGAATGTGTTGTTCTTTCCCCAGACCTACATCCATGCATAATTTACTGATTTCCCACAGCTTACTTCACAAAATGTTGAAAATTCACACACATACTTGGACCATTTTAGCAGGTTTTGCAGACTGACAGTCCTTTTATTTGTATGGGCTCAGCATACAGCCGCAGGATACACTGAAGCTAAGAAAAACTGGGCATGATGATTCACAGGAAAATTTCTGAGAAGTCCATTTCTTCTAATTCAGTGCAAAACCAATTCACATACAGTCCATAATCAATGACTAGATTCTACATAATTTTAAATTTACTTAGTGCTGTAAGTAATCATTAGTGACAATACTACTACAGCCTGGAAATAAGGCAGGGGCAAGATCTGATCTACATCTGTTTTATATTTATAGTGTTCATACTTGTATATTGTTTTATATGCATACACTTATATGAAACAACAGCAGAACAAAACTGTCACCACAACAATGAACAGAGTATATTGTACAGCTTATAAGTTATGGTATACAGTAAAACTGGTGTCACATAGGTTATGGGATACATTAATAGACTATATTAATTTGAAAATTTAACAAACACTTTTTAAAAGCAAGTAAGATATTACATACAATGATGCTGATTCATCATTACTGCAGTTTAAAATATTGGCCCTTTCATGCCACAGAAAACTTGGAATCGAGGTAATGAATCATAGTCAGTAAATAGCATTTGACGGAGCTGCATTGATTTAAGAGCAACCTGAATTTCTTGGAGTTTGAGTACTTGATTTTGCAATCCTGAAGCTGCATGATCTATGTTTAGTTTCTCTGTCTTCTTCTGATATACATATATACATATATATATATATATATATATATATATATATATATATATGTCTTACAGCATTTATCAGCTCTGTTTTTAGATTTAGAAATAAATACTCACTTTATCACTTTCTTTCACACCAAAGAGGAACCAAGACATGGAAGTCCAAAGGCACGTCCCACTAACATAGTGGCTGATGTGTTGGCTTTTAATGGGACGTGGCACTCTAAGCATCTAATCACTCCATTTATAGAATTTAAACCCCTAAACTACTTTGGAACATTCATATATTTTACCTACTGCTAAACTGGCAAATATTATTTAATCTAATCTAGATAATATTATTTAGTCTAATCTAGATAATAGCTTTAAATCCATTGAAGCCAAGATGTGTCAGAATAATAATCATACAACTATACAAATAGCTGTACCTAATTCCTAATTTTTCAGTGCTGCAACTCTCCAGCAGTAAGTAACATAAATGTATGTATGTACACATGTAACAGAGAAGGAGCAAACCTGTGTTGTGGATGGACTTATATCTGCTTTTCACATGCTTAATGTTTAGGTTTATATTAAAAATAGTATCAGCAGAGAATTGCTGTGGGAAGAGAAGCACAAAATGCTGCTCAAGAATATCTGAAGCCAGATGTCACAAAGTGACACTTTTGATTGCTAGAGCTGCTTGTGCTTCTGTCAGTCGTGGCTTCTCCAGCTACTCCCAGAGTATGATGATGAGGTCGGATGGGGAAACTGCTTAACAGTCACAAAAACTGTTACAGCTGTCTGCTGCACTGGACAATTTGTCCATCAAGCTCAGAAAGACAGGAGGCAGCCACGGGGGGCTGAGGGGGTTAAAGGCAGCTGGTGATTCAATGTCTGAGTTAGACTTTAAGAAACGGTATTTTTCACATTGCAAATTAATTTTTATTTTACACAGGACCATCAGAATTAACAATAGAGTGCCAGAGTGCATCTTCACTAATCTATCCCATAAGTAGTACAATTAATAAGAAGTACAATTTTCAAAGACACATATTTATATATATGGTAACCACTTTTGTCCCTGTTACTTAATTGCTAGTTCGAAATGCTTTGGGACATACATACACATGCACACATTAAAAAGAAGGCAATACAAATCCTTGTGTTGCTGTCAGAAATAGTAAGCATCAGGTAGCACATCATCGTTTCCTGGTCCCACTGTTGCCGCTGGCAGATTTATTGAAACTTCTGCTCATTTGTGGGAAGTGTACAGTTGGTGTTCTTTCAGTGGGACCATATAGCCCTAAATTCCTGGCTGTAGCTGACTTTCGAAGAGGCTTCACACTGGGAAAAGGATTGAAGACTTGTGGCTTTGGGTTCCCAGACTGGGGCGATTTAGCCAGGTTTCCACTGTCTCTGGATGAAGTGGAAGACTCTGATAAACGTGGCTGGCTGGACCGATGGGATGTTGGTTCCACATCAGTTTGGGTATCTGAGCTGAGTTCCAGTGCTTCCAGTTTTAGCTGAACCATGGACATGTTTGTACTGCTGTCCATAGAGTTTGGTTCAGATGACTGCTGGTCAGCTTTCCGAGTAGTCCTGTCATCCAAAACACCTTCTTCTCTTTCTCCAAAGTCAGAATGTTTGGAAGTCTCCTGCTTTGCACCAGGACTATTTGTTTTACAGCTCTCGCTGTGCTCATCTATCAGTCCTACGGTATCCCCGTAACCCAGCTGGCCTTTGGCCCTTGCAATGTTCTTCCGATGAACTCGTATATGAGTGCGCCACGGAGAGTTCAGTTTTGTCTTAAGATCTTCTTGGGGAATGGGAGACATCTTCCCCGTAGCATGGCTTGGGATGTGAATAACAGCATTTTTGAGAGACTTGTTATTCAATTTCATCTTCTTTCCTAAAAGGAGGTGGTTTATCACTGGGGAATGGTTTACCTGAGAAGGGAGGAGGCTGGTAACTGGCCCCTTGTCTGAAAGAAAGCATTTAAAAGAAACACAGTATTGTTAAAGGACAAAACAAATTAATGTTCTGAGGATCTACCACCAAATATGATACCTTTCTAGAGGTATGGCAAAGGTTTGTAGGGCAGAATGTATTTTAAAAAAACAAAGTTAAAAATCATCACTGAATTTCACTTATGTTTTAGAATTGAACACAAAGCAGCACCTTCTATATAAGGATTTTCTGCCTGCCCTCACTGAGCCAGGAACACCATGAAAATAAATCATTAAAAAATAGCTTCTTAATTTTTTAAATTGCACTAAACCTGATAGTTTAACAATAATGTTGGCTTCTGATATTTCCCCTCTCCCCCATTTCTCTTCTAACAAGGCAATTGAGCATCAATATGAGGTCAGTCACATAAGCCTCTCCATGAGGCTTGTGTGACTGGAAAGTGGAAAACTAATTAAAGTACTTTAATGCATAAAACCACATTTTATTAAGCCAGAGGAGTAGACTCAGAATTAGTGATGATAGTTTGATTAAACGAAAAACCCAGCCCTGTATTTTGATTAGTAAGATTAGAAAGATCTGTTTTCGGAAGGTAGTGGTTGGCATCCTTGGAAGTCAACATTTTACTGTTTGCACTGTTTCTTCTGGCTACAGTCTTTGTTCAAAGCAAACACTCCACTAATATTCTTTTTTAAATCCTCTAAATCCTGCTAATAAAAAATTGCAGCTCCATGTATTCCAATGCTCCTGCTAGCACAGGTGTAGAAAATCTAGAAGAGAAATAAAAATTCTCCACAGTGACCCATTTGCATGGTTCAATGGTGAACTTAGATAACACTTAAGCAGGGAGGAATGAGTGAGGTGGGCTGTGCTCAGCTTGTACACCCTGTAAAACCTTTAGCTGTGCATTTCATGCCAACCCCAGCGCTGCTGAGTCTGACAATTAGGGAGACAGACTCCATAACATGGGCTGTTAAATAAGGGACTGATATCCAGCTCAGTCCCCACAACAGTATCATTATGGCTAGGGAAACTGCCAGCCACAATGGTATATCTAAGCCAGTTCCTTCAGTTGCATAATTTGCTGTGCCCAGATGAATTCAGAGGAGTTTGGATAATACAAACCAGCTACAATTCTACCTGCCACACGATCTGAAGCATCCTCATCTCCGCATTCACTTTTTCCAGTGCATCAATATGTCAATTCCAAGAATGCCAACGACTTTAAGTTTTTAATCAGAGAGATCAACACAATGCACCCAGATAGCAAAGCTGCTTTTAAATACCATTGTTTAGTTGGTCCCTGGGACCTAAGAAAACCCCAGGGTCATCATCTTCAGATCCTGACAAAAGAAGAAAAGATATCACCTTCTTGTTTTCTGTCTCCATGAAGTGGTACCCACTTTATTACTAATATTATATATTCCATCAGTCTTTCATATTTTGTCTATTTGATTAAATGTAAAAGAATGTCATTTGCTTGACAAAGTTAGTTTGTAATAAATCAGGAAATGAAACATGTTTTGATGTGTTACCTGCTCTGATATACACATGATGAACCTGCTGTTGCTGCTTCTTTTTTATCCTGGAATATTGCTTTTTCAGTGCATTAATATCAGTGGTCATACGCTCCATCATCATGCTGTTAAAAGCAGTGTGATAGTCACTTCTGCAAGAATCTATTGCTCCTGGACTTAATTCTGCAATGTTACTGGAACCAAGACTTTGCTCTTCATTCTGATCTGTAGAAGGAGGGAATAAAGTACAGGCGAGGAGTAAATTGGCATAGTCAAGAAATGTATCTGTACTTCTGTAGATTATTTCCAAGGGAAGCCTGTGTCTGATTCCTACCATCTTATTTAACTAGTAGTCTTCAATTTAAAATTTATTATAACATGTATATTTAACTAAGCTGTGCTATTTACAATAAGAAGTATTATAAATAGCACTACTGCTTAAGAATAGCAAGGGTTTGATTGGAGGTTAAAGAGTACAAAAGTCAATTAACATGGCAATGGAGTTATAAGCACAGTTCTTCAAATATCCAAAAAGTACATCAAGCCACCACTGAAGAAATTCAATAACAGATTATTAAAGATACTCGGTTGTCATCAAGGCCAATGCAAGTTATAAAATACATTGCAGTCAAGCAGGCATGAGACTAAACAACCAGCCTAGTGCTACCAGCAAGAACCATCAACAGAACACCACAGGGAGAAAGCTGCTAGTAGCAACAAAAGGGACAGGCACAGAGCAGCTGAGGATCAGACAGCTTGAGAGTGTCTGATCAACAGCTGCAGAACAGTAGCAGGGCAATTTATTTTCATAGCTGTCTCTGATGCACCAACCTGGCACTCCAGGGTCAGGGGGACAATTATTTTTCAAGGAATGTTTATTTGTCTTTGGCTTAGTTTGCAACCGCAATTTGATGTTCTGACTAAGTGCTAGTTTGAAGCAGTAGGTAAAGAGTCCCTCAGGAAGGGAAAAACAAAACACCACAGCTATCGAGAAGAAAATTGCAGCTTACAGGTCTCAGCAAAACCAAGGCACAAGAATGATGAAGTGTGAACAGCAACTGTTACATCAGTCTGGGGTTATTTTGAGAGTAAGGTGGTCATGAATTTGGGATAAATAAAAATGACCTCTCTCAATATACTGTGAAATCACTGTTAATCCAGTACCATTTCATAAAGGCTGCTGCAAGTTAACAAATGTTCTTTGCTTTTCTTGCATGGATTAGCATTTTGTACTGCTTATAGAGAATTTGCATTGGTGTTCATACAATTCTGTCAAGAAATTTTGTGCAGAAGGATTTGAAATACAGCGACACTTTTTCAAAACATCCTAAATCATACCAATTTTTTTAAAAAATGTGAATATATTCAAAACATAAAATAATCTGAAGGTTTGGCCAAAAGGGCAGTGACACCTGCAGAATTCACTCTCTCCTGATAGGTCCAGTATTAGCCATGCATATGTTAATAAAGATCAAGATCATTTATTAAAGGTACACCCTTCAGAAAATGCTGAGTACCTAACAGCACTCTCAGAAATATGCATGGATTTAGGATGGAATTTTTTTCACATACGCTTATTTTTTTGTGTGTGGGCACCACTATAGGGTTGTTAACCATTACTGTAGCCGAATCCTTAACTCACCCCATTATTTACTGTATACCCACAGCCTTCCAACCTGGCTTTGACGATATCTTCATGGAGCACAGAGCAAGTCATTTGGTACCTGCTGTAACTCCTCTATGTGCATAGAAAACACATTTTCCATTTCAGCTTTCACAAACAGAGCTGCAGACAATTTCTGCCAGGTTATATAGATTTAACTATGTTTTCCAAAATTTAAGACGACACTTTTACCTTTCATCTGTTTTTGGTATTTTTGGAGCTCTGGTGCCAAAAACCCACTTAATGGTCCAAGACAACCAATCGCATTAGCAATCGAGTCTTCATCATCTAAGTCATTCTCTTCATCACTGTCTCTGGTTCTGCCTAACCTTCTGTCAAGAGAGAACATAAGAGAACATAAGGTACATTCTTAAATGTGAACATTACCAAGCATTTTTATCTTTTTTTGAACCATACAAGGGAGGATCCACCTGCCTTTTCACCATCTGCAGAGGGTAAACAATAACTCTATACACCATAAGCAGTGCATTTCAAACTTACCCTGAAAATGAAGTTGATTTTACTGCTGCAGGGAATGGAGTAATATTGTATGTGTATTTCTCCCTTAATTCTGCCAGCTGTGGGAAAGGAAACTGAGCCATGGTGTAAACAGTCTAAGGGAAAGAAAAAGGCAACTTTAAAAACTTTTGCTTTAATTAACGGTCTTACAAAAGATTTTTCCATTAACACACTTTCACAGTCTTGCAGGATTATAGGCTGCACATTCTTCCACATTCACATGCTATAAGAAAATGGTCTAGTTTAATGATTCAGTCAGTATTTCCTGTAAGAAAAATAAAGACTGTCGCACTAGAAAACCATAGTTCAGTTAAAAAAAAAAAAACGGAACTGATATCATGAGCTGTATGATCCTTTACAACTCCTATACTCATTAATAATTATCATCAACCCCTTCTTGCCAGCACATCTAAAATCCTCCTCTAATTATGATTTCACTTACATGAATTAATCCTTTAGGATTTGGGGATTCTTCCCAAAGACCTAAGTTTTTGCTCAAGTATTCAGCAAAGTATTAGCATAGATAGGAAGGCACTAGATAGTACTAGACAGATCATCATTGATATGGACTATTAGCCGATTCATTATTTTACCTGAGAAGCTCAAAAGCTTGTGGGAAAGAAATCATGCCAGTACAAAGATCATAGCTAAAGAGGAAGGATCCAACATTATCCAAGTTTTCTTCCCTCAGTTTCAACCAATTCAGGCTGGTTTGGAGGACAAAGGTGGGGTTTGGTGAGGAAATGGTAGCTGTTTTTCTAAAACAAGGTCATCAAAATGCTAATAGATTTTCTTTATGTCAATATTCAGAGTTTAAAAAGATACATATTGCAAATGCATTTCCTTTCAGCATTATTTTTGCTGTAAGTCACCAGCCAACCTGGTGTAAAAATTCATCACATTCATTGCAATATCACTGCTGATTTGTTCCTACATACTTTAGGTTGCCTTTTTTCCTGTGCTTTTGTTCACTATTCAGAACGTTCAAATAACTGCCAAATAATTCTTTCAGAGTCTCAATATCAGAAGAAAAAAACAAAATCAAAAATATAATTTCCCATAGTTTCTCTGAAATATTAAAGCTTTTCCACATCCTGAAAATTGAGTAACTTTTGAAAGACAGCAACACAAAATTTTCTCATTAGCTATGACAGTAAATCTTCACTTGCACATTTTTTTCCTGTGCTATTAAATCAGTGGCATTTTCATCTGAAGGCAAGTGACCTCAATTAAGATGAAAGGAAGTTCTGAACAGTTTCTACATAATCCATTCTTGAACTATGCCTTTTCTATGCTAAATACACTAAGGATAATTGCAAACATGAATTCAGTACTAGACATTTCCTGACATAAGAAAGGAAAAAAGTTTTGTTAATGGTGATGATGTAAGTGCCGAGGAGCAGAAAGGACACCCCTGTCTGAATCAGACAGGGCAATAGTGCACCTCAACAGGCTTCTGTGTGAGAATGCTTTTACAGATCGAGCCTTGCACAGGCTCTAAGTAAAGGAAGATGCCTTCAGAATTCCAGAGTATGAACTGAAGTTTTGCTACACCATTAAACTACAATGCTACTGTGAAAGAAAAATATTCTCTAGGGCCTGAATAGTGATTTCCCATCAGTCTACCAGAGAAAGGAATACTATGATCTGGAGAAAGACGTACCTCCAGCCCAACACGTCTGCCTGCTTGTTTGATCTCTACCATACTTTCCTGTTAGGGTTGGTTTTCTTTCCCCATATGTTTCAACTTTCTCCAGTTTGTCTGGAATTTATTTTGACTCTTTATGTCAGTGTCATTGTCAGGTAACTTGTTCCATATGCGAGTTACCCTTTAAGTGAAACAGTCGACTCCAATTCCTCCATTTGCTCTTTGCACCTACTGTTTCAGATTACACTTTTAGCTTTTGCCTGTCTCCAATCTGTGTCGCTTCCACATCTCCTACAATTTCTTTCATTTAGCATACAAATTTTTATCTTAGCTACTGTTAACAGATGATAATTGCAGGCCTTGCTTATCACCTGGCTAAGAGATCCACAAGACAAATTTTATGTCAGTGCACTGGAAAGTTCCACTGGAAATTAAAAAAGATATTGTCAACCAACACCTCTGATATCCTCCCAGTGACAATTCAGTCAAAGCATTCTTCTAGTTTTTACACAGCCTCGGATGCCATTTGGTTAATTCTGGGGAGCTGTCCCAGGGGGAAATAGCCTACACACAAAAGCATGATGCAGCCAAACTTAGCATCTAATTTACGTAAGAGACAGATTCTGGGAACAAGAAAAGAGACAAGGACAAAATCCCTCTATTATCACCTTAAATCATTTGACAATCCTATGCCTTACTCTAAAAAATGCAAAGCTGTCTACACCCTCAGCAGAACACCATATGGGAGGTGATGGTGATGGGCTGTGGCTTCCAAACAGGATAAGCCATTTTGCAGACAACTTATCAAATACACTTATCTCCATAGCTGCCCCTCACTGGTTTAAGGCTCTTCTTTCTTTTCATTTTGATTAAGAAAACAAAACAAAAAGCAAAAGCAAAAACAAACCCAAAAGAAAACAGAAAAAGTGCTACTCAAGTAGCAAGTTAACAGTGAATACCATCAAATCAGGGTATCTGCCTAGGGAGATAGTCCAAAATGCTAGAGTACCACAGAAGGACTAATCCCTGTTCCCCTCCATTCTAGTAAATACAAAGGGATGCCTCTCCTCCAGTTGGCTTCTCATCTCCTCTGTGCTGCAATGGTTCTGGGTATCCAAACTGAATTAGTTTAGCTGCTTATAAAAATGCTCACTTTCTGACAAGGCATGAAAGCACAGACTCAGTTTAGCACGCTCTGTTTAGAATATCTGCAGACACCTGATGTACAGCCTTCTGTCTCCATACTGGAACCAATACATAGCCAGTCAAGGGTCTGATGTGTACAGCACTCACCCTTTATTCACCCAAACTTTTCAATCTGAAAAATGAAGAAACTGTAGGCTGGCTTGCTCCAGTGTCTCCACGCTCTTCTCAGTAAAATGTTAAGAGCTTTTGTCACACAAATCTGCAAAAGCTTTAAGGCCCTCATCCTAACTATAGGTACTGTCTGCCTATATGGGAGTGATAAAACTGCAACAACTATACATGCTGGTGGAGAGAATGAGGACATGAATGCCCTGTGTACTTTAGACATCTGCTCTGTCAACACTTCCCTTGAAGGATCAGTTGCACCTCCCTCCCCTAACCCCCAGAAGAAACAAAGCTCTTACAGCACAATTTGTTTTCTAGTGGCTGAGAAGTGCCTTTGACTTAAGTGAGCCTGGACAAGTAGTTTAGGTGCAAATATAAGCATTATGCAAGTCTAAAGAGAAGTGAGATAATTGCCACCAGTGAGCTCTACTGAAATGTGAAGGGAAGGCAAAGTGGGATATTAATCCTTTCCCCACGGTAGGATACTAAATCCTTGAGCCAGCTTGTAAAACGTATTAGATGTAAATTCATCATTCTGAATTTTATTAGAGGAAAAGAAAAAACATGAAAACAAAGCATCTCTGGATGACACCTTTGAAAAAGCTTAAAATAATTTTAAAAACAGCATGTTCGAGCAGTCTGTATCTTGCTCATATTTCTTTTTTTTTTTTTTCTCCAACCAGACACATGGTAGCACTTATATGCCCTGATGGTAAACTCTTGTAGTTTCTTATCCTTTCCACTTAGAGTAAAGAGTGGAGACCCCAGAGATGGCTACGCTTTCAGTGCCTGCTTTTGGCTTCAAGAAAGCTATGCAAACTATAATGTGGTTTCTTTAACTGAGGAAACACACATAAACTACACTGTTCCTCCACACACAGAACTTAAACTTGCCACATTCTCCATATCAGTGGCAATGCCATCCTACCTTAACACTCTTGTCAATGCCATTAAATACCCACATACACTATGAACACTGTGTATTGTGCCAAATACTCTTTTTTTTTGCTGAAGCACAAAAAGATTGCTAATTTGCTAGTATTTGTAATTGAAAGAGATTTAAAAAAATGCTTTCATCCCTCCAACCAGTAAGTTACCCATGCCTTATCTTCTGTTACACACAGCAGCAAAGAAAGAATCCACAGAGTCACAAAAGACGACACCAGCTTTCCCAAAATTATTCTTATTCACAAATGCCACATCTTGATTTTGTACCACACTGGAGACCAGGAACTGAAACACAATCAGAAAATATCAGCTTGTGCTGCCCTCCTTACACATCCTCACTATTTGAACTATCTTGTGAGGAACCTTAACACATTTTTAAAAAGGATGTGAGTACCTCTGACCAGCCGCATTTCCATTTTTGAAGCAAAACAATTACCTACAAATGTCTTTGTTTACAGTACACTGACTGTTCATAGTGGTTTTGTTGTTTGTTTTTTTTTTAATCATGAAGGATGTTTTATACACTTCTCACTTCATAAAGTCTTATTTCCCACAGTGTCTGCAGAATAAAAAGGACACAGTGTAATAAAAAA
The DNA here is from genome assembly GCF_963662255.1 of Cinclus cinclus. Classification (NCBI taxonomy): domain Eukaryota; kingdom Metazoa; phylum Chordata; class Aves; order Passeriformes; family Cinclidae; genus Cinclus; species Cinclus cinclus. Next base: position 43,643,698 of record NC_085049.1, on the reverse strand, counting down.
CTGACCAAAACATAAAAATAAGGCAAAAGAAAACCCCAAAAATGGTGACTACTAAAAGATTCTACATCTCATTTGTGTAAATTCAATTGAGCATTACATCACAAAAGACTCTGGACTGTCAATACAGAATCAATTTTTATTAAATGAAGCCTAGCAGATCTTTACATTTAATATATAAAATAAGATTCTAGCTCTAACTGCATGTCATCCACTTGTTTCATTGACATGCTAGCTCAACCCAGTTATCTGAAACTTTTATTCTTGTCAGAATTTAGGTTTCTGCAGTATCCGAACAAAAATGTAATGTGTTAGAAATCAAGACTTGAAGAAATCAAACAGAAAACACAAAAAAGAATTACGTCACAATTACTCACCTGCATAAGTTCATTGCTGTCAATCAGACTGTCTTCAAGCATCTCCTGGGTCAGCTTGCCCATAGTACTGTAAAACTCATCTGCTGTTTCACAACACTCAATCTGCCTACATCAAAATACATGTTTTTATTTTACTTTTATATATGATTCTACACGTTCAAAACAAAACCGATTTTCTTGTCATCATAAAATATGCACTTCTGTTAGAGAGCTTTACTTTAATTTGCAATTCTGCCTAGACTTCCAAATAATAAAACTGTGCACACAACATTGGAAAAGCTACGGCAGTAAAAAGATGCACTAACTCCTCATGATAACAGATTCATGTATCTCCATACAGGCTATTCCCTCTGCCCCTTTCACTTCTACAGCACAAGAATCAATAAATTTTGCCTCCTACTAGCACAAGAGAGTTCTCTCATCAGCTCAAAATGGCAGCATAAAGACTTCTTGACTGCCTCATCACTCATTCTTCACCATGCACCAAATGGCCAAATTCACAGTCTGAACTTTCTTTTTGTCAGACAGGAAGATATTCACTGGCCAGAAACCATTCCTGTGGAATAAGTTAAGAATAGGTGCATTCGTAAATATCATTGTGTTAAAAAAGAATTAAGCTAATATAAGGCAGAATGAAGGAAAATTCACTCATCATATTTGTGGATGATATTTCTAAATTAGGGGTGGGAGCTGTGTTGGTTTTGGTTTGTTTGCTTTGGTAGTATGCTTTTGTTTGTCTTGTTTTGGGGAGGGGGGTCCAACTGAATATTTTTTCTGCACTTTTCTTTAAATTTCTAAAAACAGAACCACTCAAAACACAGAGTGTCATCTAGAGGAAGAGAAATATGAGTAATATGCTTTTGTGAGTTCTACATACATTAGGGTCAGCTGCTAAACATCTCTCCAGTCAAGTGAAAAATTTGTTTGACTTATATCTCAAGGAAGTGCATTGATGGCTACATATTGCAGCCTCTCCTCTAAAATACAGATGCTGGAATAACGAAAAAAAAAATACACTGCCTTTTTCCTCAGCAATAGAAGCAGCAGCTTCCCTCGATCTTCAACATCTGTACCTAACAGCCATTGAGCTATGAAACCCCTACTGAAATCTTAACATAGTTTGGGCAAAACAATGATTATGTTGCTAAAAAAAAAAAAAAAAAAATTCAGTAGAAACAATGGGTATGTAGCTTTGTATTATCACAAACCTATGGCTTACCTGCCCTGATACCTTCAGTCTCTCATGACCTCCTCATAATGCTTTCTCCACTGCACCTACATTTAACTTCCCCGTTCCTTCAGCCTCCCTCAAAACAGAAGTGTGATTGAGCCACCCACATTTTAAAAATGCACTTCTCACCCTATTTTCATTTCAAGAATGAAGCTTGAGAAGCATGAGATCGTGAGACTACAAACACTATTTCATGCCCCACCTCTTTAAATCCCCCCGTTGCAGTTCTAATGGTGGACAAAGAGACACAAAAATATCCCAATCTTCTCCCCGCATAAACAATGCCCAGTATTTTACCAGACCTTCTCCCATTCCCCACAAAAAACAGTTATAAGATGTGCAGTGTGATCAGCTTATTCTCTTAGACGCAATCTTAAATATTTCTTGATTCCGTTCCTTTCAATTTTTTAAAACATGTTTAATTTTTCTTTAAGTTTTATGGTCAAATCTTCAAAGTAGTAACCTCCCTTTCATCATGCTATGAGTTGTAACATTCACAACTGCAGCTTTTAAGTGCATAGCAATCCACTGGAAGAACGTTTCATCTAAAACACTCTGACTGCATACAGCTTAATCCTAATGCAAATAATTAGTGCAAGTTTCTTTAATGAACTGAATATAAAAAAGCTCTCAATAAATTATTATTCCAATTATTATTCTTCAGATTAAAATTTAAATGTACTAAACAAATCCTGGTACAATACTACTGGCCTGCAGTGCTAATTTATTCTGAAAGAAAAAAGGAAATGGAACCTCCAAGGACAGAACTGAATATAAATCCCAGTGGTTCAATTTCAGAGAAAAAAGGAAGATGAGTTTTAATTGGCATCACAAGAAAAAACTGATGCAGCTGCTGATGCCAGCTGAAAAATGTTTCCAGCTGAACTAACATCTGCTTGACCTGTCAGAGCTCACACCTCCCACTGAAGCCAGTGACAAAACTCATTTATCTGGGAGCACTGTGAACTCTTTGGAATGCAAATATTTGCTTTGACAACAGAGGATTTTAAAGAACTATCCATCTCTTGTGGTCTGGCCATGTGGTGTGTTTCCAAGGCCATAAAGAACTGTAATAGAAACTTGGCTCAAATGTGCTTAAAAGCAGAAAATTTCAGGAAAATTCAATTTTGGGCCTTAAGAAAAAGGACTCGCGTACCTCAAGGTCATTCCCTTAGTAACACTCAGCTCTTGTACTGACTGGGAAAAGCCAATGGGCTCAAATCTTTAAGTCTTCTTAAGTGAAACTAAGGGAATTAACATCCTCATTTTCAGGTACCTCACTAAATTTGGTCACCCTCAAATCTCTGTGTGTGTCTTTACACAGAGTATTTACTAGTTCCTTCAGAGGCTTATGTTCAGGAAAGTCCAACCTTTTAGCACAGCACAAAGACAATATACACAGACAACAAAAACAACTGGAGACATTTTCTGCAAAAAGGGTAAATTAATTATCACACCCATTCTGACATGATGTCAGAATCATGTATTTTGAAGAAACCATAAAGGTCCTTTTTGCAGCTTTTTCAAAACAATCATTCTCCTGAATGACTGCATCTTGTTTAAAATCGAGAACATCTTAAGGAATACAAAAGTTAAACATGGCTCATACTAGAAAGAAAAATCAGATAAAATGACCACTTACTCTCCTAGCTTTGCCCAGATAGCTAAAGCTACTCTCAGTATAATTTCAGAACCTTCAAAGAATACTGAATCCCAGATCTTCAGAACTGTATGGTTAGGCAGACAGGTGGCAAAGAGTGTCAGAAACCACTGCATTGTGAAGACATTTGTAAGTGGGGGTTCATAGCCTCCTGAAGTTAAAAAAACGAACAAGCAAAAAACAAGTTATTTGAAGTAACTGCAACTTACTATCATTTTACAAGGAGTATGAACTGCTTAATAAAATCCACCAGACATTTTAGCACCTCTGTTATTGCTGAAAACTTACTTAGCCTGCAGCTGTCCAAAATAAGCTGAGAAGAACAATGGAAAAATTACATAGTCATCTTCCATTCTGCTGCACTGCAAAAAACTAAGTAACACCATTGGCTTTGGACTATAAACCCTAGAATACACCCCCACACATATTCTCCCTTATATCAAAGACTGTTTCTCCTTCACCAAAGTCATATGAAATAAAAGCTTAAAAAAAACCCAAAAACCCCCCCCAAAAAACGAAAAAACAAAAAACAAACCCACCGATTTTCCCACAAAATGCTGCATTATTTCACCAACTGATTGCTTAAGTCTTTATCTACATGGGGACAAAGTGAAGGTGACTGTGTCTGCAAAGTCATATCTATTATTTTAATATCCTGGTGTAGTTCTTAAGTTTCAAACAACATGTAGTATCTCAGCCTGAAAATCTGAAGTTTTACTTTTTTGTTATGCTCAAAGAACCTTTGCATCCCAGTATCAACTGATGCACTGAAGGTTATGACCAGAGAGGCCAGCCTGTGAAAACACTTTCAAACAGCAAATATTTCCTTGATACCATTTCTTTATGCTTCAGAGGTTGGGCAGAGACACATGGAGCATAGTATCGTACCTCTTTTAAGGTGCAACTCAGGGTGCATTTAGCTTCCCCATTGAAAAAGAAACCAAATCAACTAAAAAAAACCCCTCTTGCCCTCCCCAGAACATTCCCAAATAAAAGATCTGTAAGTCTGGACAGAATGCTATGCCAGAAAAAAACCCAACTTTTCAGTGCAAAGCCAGTTTTCAGGTAGATGTACTTCTGAGTTTTGCACCTGTGTATTGGTAAGGATCCAGGTGAAGAAATACTAACCAGCCCCCAGTGGCTCTCACATCGTAACTCTTCCCAGAATAGCTGTATGAGCCAGCAACTACATGGAACAGTAGGAGGACACCTATCTTGAGCTAAGGCAAGAATTACCTTTCCAAGGTAGCCCTTGTACTAAGATATGTGTTAGTGTTGCCACCCCATGCTTTGCATATTGTTGTCAACACTGTTTGCAGCTAGTGGTGGGACCAAATTATTTCCCTTTGTTTTTTTCTTGTAAGCACCACCTATTTATATTAAGGTTATCAATAATGGAAACCATCATATTTAATCTTAACATCTTAAAATACATATTCGAAGCAATAAACTCATGTAAACACTGAAAATACTGTATTTTTAAATCAGTGCTCAGATGAAACAACAGCAAGACAGAGTATAATAGCAGTTTCTGTTGAATGTACCTCCACTTTCTCTGTTAGCAGCTCTTTGCAGGGTGTCTAAGTGCTGGGACAGTTCAGGAAGCTTCATTCGTAAAAGGTCTCGGAAAACAGCCATATCCACAGAGAGAGCACGGAGATTATTGACAAAGTAGCTATCAGGAAGCACCTTATCAATTAGGTAAATCATGATCTGTGGGCAAAATGAAAGACTATCATGTAGGACTTACAGAGCCATTATTTTCTAGGAATAACAGAAAAATAAAATTTCTCTGTTCACTAAATAATGAATTTAAGCCAGTGGTAATACATGCTTATGGCACCTCCACATATATGGGGAGAAAAGATTATCACTTTTAGCATCCTCAGGTACCCTAGGTATCCACAAGTATTCAAGATGCAAAGGCCTCTTGAAACTGTCCAGAATTTATGAACCATGAAATTACTGAAATCCATGACTGAAATCAATGTCACAGTAAGCTATGTCCAAGCTGGCAGCATTACCTATACCAAAAGCAATTTTTGACACTTCTGATGCTGGAACTGTTTTTGAGATTCTTTACCGCTGGAGAGTCTCACTACCTTTTCTCTAGCTTATGCCACAACTAGAAGACTAATCTTGCAAATCCCTACTTTCCCTCTGCAAAATGCAAGGTACTGTTCTTTAAAAAGAGATTCTCCATACATTTTGCTGTGATGTGTTACCATGTGCTGCACTCCATCTTGTCACTTTAAAAGCTGCTAAATTAAGCAGCGTGAGACATTTTAAGCAGACATCTGTTTCAAGTGAGGTAGCTCAACTACATTGATGGTAATGGATTAAATGGATACTGTCAAACTTTTGAGAATGAACAAATGCAACAAAAAATATGCAGAAGCTGATGTTTATCCCATCCTAACAGAAGTCACTGGCCTTCACTTCAACATCTTTTACAATCTCTATGGCCATTCTACTAATGACATCCAGAGAGCCCGTACACAGTCATCCCATCTGCATCTCATCCCCACTTCTCTCATACGAGAATCCTTACCATGTTTCATAAAGACCTTAACTCTCAAGAAAAGCATTGCACCTTCATATACAAGAGATAATCCTCCTTCCAATCCCTCTCTTTTCATAAGATGCCCACAGAAACAGCTTCTCAGACAGGACTACCAAGAGCACTGTGTGACATTGTCTTACTGCTCTCTTTTCTTTCCCAGCTGCTTGTGACCACATCATGTCACTTTTCCTTGCAAGATTTCTTCAGTAATAGCAGTATTATGCTCCATGTTTTAAAGCATGAGGATCAGTAGTCAACACAGGCAAATCAACAGCTTCTACATGACAGCCTCGTGTTTTGTCAGATGCATTACCTAACCTTTGCTGAATAGTGGGTCACTTCATCGTCTTGTAAAAACATGCTTTATTTTTTTTATATACTTCAACAATGGAAGAGTAATTTAATATAGCAACATTAACTTACAACTATGCTATTTGTGTTTTCATTAATTCCTTGTGACATAAGCTATAAACCCCCATGTTAAAGACACCCTTCTATAAATAAAGGCCTTTGCTCCCTTCCCACTGAGTAGTATTATCTCACTGCTCTGTGACATGTGAGAACACAGAGAACAGAAATCTTTCTCGACACTGAAGTTTGTTGTTTCACCAACACGTGAATTCCTTGATAAGACTTTTTTTAAAAAGCACTTCAGGTATTTACTTGTTTGCAACAGATGCTTTATTTGTAACACATCTCTATATATTTATTTTTATTATTTGATTCTGTAGCGTTTCCACACAGTAACTTGCAAGAAATTTTTTTGAGTTTCAGTATCTAAGAGACTTTTATAGTTTCTGTGCATGCAAGTTGGGATTTTCTTGCTTGCCATAATTTCTGTAGGCTAACTTCGAGTCAACTCCAGGGATTTAACTCAATGCTTACTTTAACTGGTGAATACTAAAGTATCACTGGCTGGGCATTCACTGAAGCTACCATGCTGGGTCCTGTGCTTTTAAAACCCCTCGGCATCAGTAATACCTGTTGTTTCCTAGCCCCTGGGAGATGCTTCCCAGACACAGAGCTTTTGTTTACAATATCCTCCCCAGAAATGGGACTTGACTTGCAAGACCTGAGAATGCCCTTGCTCCCTCAACTCCCAGACTCTACAATAACCCAAACACAGCTACCCATAGATACAGTCCTGAGGGCACCTTTACAGGCTTTTGTAGCTATTCACTCACTGTTTGCTTTAGGTGGCAATGACTACAACATAAACATCACATGCTAATATCAAATTCTTATTTCCTCCCACCCACCCTGTTCCTTTCTTTGCCCTTCCCCTCTTCCCTCTGTCTTCTGCGAAAATTCCAACCCTGCAAAGCCCACACACTAAGCTTGCAAAAGACTTCATTTTCCATTCTTATTTTTGCCAGGTAAGACCAGTTTTGGTGCAAACAGCCTCAAGTGCTTTACCTCCCCGGGGCAGTCTGGCTCCATTCAATTGTCTCGTCCACACAAGGAGTCTGACACAACTCACAATAACAGACAACACATAAGGATGCACACAGCTCTTATCGTCAACTTGGATGGACTTCATAAACCTTGGCCAATCGCATTTGCTACACTACCGTGTTGTGTTTGGGGAGCTTCTGGACTGTGTAAGATCACAATAAAACGGGATAAATTACACTTAAAAATATTGAGGAAATCTGAAGCAAGAATTACTGAAAGGAAATTGTACTTTCTGATATAAAGTCAGTATATTATGCTATTTTCTTCCTATTATAGGCAGCTGTCTAGAATGAAGGATTAAATACCAGCAAGCTGGACTCTACTGCCACAAGCTTTATATTTTAGGAGCTCTGAGTGAATTAAAATATTTACCATATTTAAATCATTGTCTAAGGCAAAACAAACAGCTCAGTATCTGAAGAGTCACAGTCATCCTTTATTAATTGGGCCCCAACTCACACATATGAGCAAGTTGATTTAAAGAAATTGCACAAGATCTTGCCAAACCTTAAACCAGATCCTGTAGTAAACTGTATTTCCATTTTCTGACATACTATAAATTTCATGAAACTTTCTTTTATGTACAGTAAAAACCATTTAAGAAAACAAAACACTGTAAGACTAATGTATCCCAAAAATTAGCTTCAAAGTGACTTACTTTCATTTTAAATATTTAGTGTTTTCCTAGGATTTACTTTGAAATGTAGCTGATTTATTTACTACCTCACATGGAGCTGTCACATAAGATGCTGATAATGAAATTTTAATATTTCAGCTACCTATGGTGTTTGCAAGCAGATTTGGGATTATGGGATAAGATATGGTACAGTAAGTAGCAGTGGTCCCATTTATTTTTTTTGAAAAAAATTTAACAGTGATAACATTCAAACCATGCCTTTTTGCTCAGACAGGATAACAAAATAAAAAATTCACTTATATAAATCAGCTAACTCTTTTGAGTCCTGCTCTTTCAGGCTGTCTCCAAAATTTACACATTTTTTTATTCTAAAGTTCTAAAATTAGTATAACTAAAAGCAATCTTCAACACTGAAAAAAATATTCCACTCACTTTCAGGGCATCCCCTTCATTGCCCTCCATTACTTCCAGAATAAGTGCAGCTAGTATGTTAAATCCTTGACAGTAGCCAACAGATTTATTCCACCTGGCATATGCTAACAAAACACGTTTTAATACCACTCGATCTTGCTCTGCCTCCTGGCCACAGTAAGAACTGCAGCCAGTTCGGTGAAGGTCCTTAAAAGGAAAAAAAGGAATAAAAATAAAAATTACAAGACAAGCAGAGAAAAAAAGTGCATTTTTTGTCCCCCATTAGTTCTCTTGCCTGTCCCAGTTTTCCTTCCACCCTCCCAAAGTTGATGACATTCCTTTTTTAATCAGTTAAACCTTCATCTTACCCAAAAGAAATAGTTCCAGTAAGCTCTTAAGTAAACAAGTCTCCTAAAAGATGGTCATAAGGATATTGGCACAGAAGAAACTAACAGATCTCTGGGTTTCAAACAGGCAAGACATAACAGCTGCTTAATTGAACAAAAAAGAACAACTGTTTTTATCAAAGTATAAAAGAACTAGTAGATAACATACAAGCCAGAAAGTGTGTCCTTGAAATTTAAGTGATTTATAAGTGAAAGGCAAAATGTACAAAATGGCTGACTGCTTTGAATATTAAACGTCAATCAGCTGAGAAATACAAATAGACAAACGTGTTTCACTCCTGTAAAACAACTGAAAAATGCTCATTTGCTGTATTTTAAAACATGCTTTTACTCCCAGAAAGCATTCGTGTTTATTTACAGAGAAGGAAAAGACCCACTCATGCTGTCTTCATTAAACTCTGGTACTTTTTCAAAATAAAAAAAAAAGTAACAATGGAGGAGAAAAAACCTGGAAATAGCATTTTTTTCCCAGCTAACACTAACCAGACTAGTGCAAAAGGACCAAAGCAGCCAGAAAATAAAAAACTTTGACGGGCCAAAGGGAATTAGGATACAGTTTGTACCAAAGCATTTGCAGAGATGAAAATATATCCACATTCAAATGTCAACTTTACATTAAAAAATTAGAAAATTAATAACAAATTAGCTGGATACCTTTACTATCTGGATGCCCATGGAGTCATCATCAGGATTACTTCTTTCATTGAATGTGAAACGCATGGTTTTGTCCCAGTCAATGGCTATACTGTGTAAGTACTGATCAGCCAGGGTCAACCAAACCTAGAAATACATACAGCAAAATTAATTATTTCTCTGATAAAATATAAAGTCTTGATATACATTGTTTGATGAATCTTATCAGCTTAACCCATACATGATCTGCTGTTAGACTTGAAATACGAAGAAGAGGATTTTAGCTACAACAATTTTTGCAAAATTAAAACAATACCTTGCTCCCTAAAACAGAAAGGAAGGAAATAGTCAGCATTAAGCATCCAGACCTGTGAACTGCTTACAAAGATGCAAGTCATCTATAAGTGAATTCACAGGGGCCCTCCAAGATGGAAACACAAAGCAAGGACCCTCTGTCAGTTCAGACTTTCTATCCCCATAACCAACTAAGAGTTTCATAAAAGGATAACACTGCTGCTGGCTTTCCTCAAACTCAACCATGGATACATCTCCTTGATACTCACAAAAGTCATCTAGCAGTGCTGATGCTTCTCTCTATCAGAAGTCACTTCTGATGACTTTGCAGAACAAATAGCATCTAGTATTCACCATTTGGGATTGATCTGAAAGCATGACTTGGATCAGAACAACTTCTCTTATAAGAGTGCTTACTAAACTGCTGGTGTTACAGGGAGTTCTGAAACAAACATTTTCACTACTTTTAAAGCCTAATAATTGCCAGAACAGATTTATGCATGTGTATCCTAGACAAAGGCTGGACCTTTGTCAAAGATTTAAAAACTTCCTGAACCATGAAAGGCACGTGACAGATCATACAATGATAACAAGTAATAATAAAGGACCTTTTTTTCAGGAAACTGAAAGAAATCATGAAAGCTAACTGGTCGAGTTTTATATAAGGCACTAATTCACTCAAGTGAGAAAAGCAATTTAGACACTTCCCACAGATTTAAACACTCACATAGCTGCATGATGAAAGAATTTATAGACAGCTCCCAGAATCTCATGTTTTCTGCATTTCAATGTCCCTTCCCACACTTTTGTGAAGTCACCCATGTGAAGGAATGCCACCGCTCTGCCTCCCAACAGCCTCAGCACTGCTGACATCCTACTGATGTTGTTTGACTGGATTCTTTATCTCTGCCAGCCCTAGAAACCAAATGTCACACGCCACAACAACAATGCAGATGCCAACCTGCTCCTTTTGTTGACGGCAAAGGAGGCAATCAGCATGCTGCTACCACAAAATACTTCCTCTATTTTGGTATCTATCTTAAAATCATTGTGAACCCAGGGAATGGCAGTAAAAAGACAACATCTCTTTTCTTACCACTTCTTTGGTTAGCATCATGTGGACACATGAGCAAACACAGAGATGGACAGAGTGAAAAAGAATGACAGATCTGATTTGGATGATGTGGCTGAGCATATGCAAGTCTGCTGATTACACAGAACTGAGAGGAGTGGATGATAAGCCCAAGCACACCTGGACAGGACAGAAAAATGGTCTGACAAGAACCTCATGAAGTTCAACAAGGAGAAGTGCAAAATCCTGCCTCAGGGGAGAAACAATGCCTAGCACCAGTATATACTGAGCACAGCCAGTTGCACAGCATCCCTCCTATGCAGGAAGGCTGAGGGAGCTGGGATCATACAGAATGGAGAAAGGCAGCTATGGGGGAATCCTACCAGTGTGTATAAACACCTGAAAGGAGGGCGCAAGGAGGATGAGGCCAGGCTCTTCCTATCCATGCCCAGTGACTGGACAGGAGATAATGGGCACAAACTGAAACACAGGAGGTTCTCCTCCAACATCAAGGAATACATTTTCACTGTGGGGACAACTGAGCACTGATACAGATTTCTCAAGAGGGGTTATGGAATCTCTGTCCTTGATATTCGAAAGTCACCAGGACACAGTCCTTGGCAACCAGCTGTAGGTGGCCCTGCTTGGACAGAGGGGTTGGACGAGATGACCTCCAGAAGTCCCATCCAAACTCCGCCCTTCTGTGATTCTGTGACCTCTGCCACTCATGTACCACATAAAAGTGTCTAAAACACTTTCTGGAGTGTGGGAAAATAATAAATATTTCAGGAAAGAAAAAAAGGCTGTTAGATGAAGTTGTAGATTAAAAATAAATTCATCATGGTGTGAGGAAAACAATACCACTAAGTCTTCTCTTCCTTCTCCCCTGATTTGTAAAGAGGTACAGTTCAGTTTGGAAAGATAGCAAAAAGAGGAAAAAGGAAATTAAGCTGATGCATCAGAAATATGTGGAACTACATATATTTTATAAATCTTCAAAAATACTATTTTTATTAAAACTGTGTTTTTAAAGCTGAGATTGTGTGACTCAGTTTTAAAGAAAAAATTAATAGACATGCCTCCTTTTATACTAGGGGACTTCAAACACTGAAGAATGCAATAAAGTAAGTCTAGCAAAATCCCAATGGACCCTTTCCTACAACACTAACTCAGTGCAATTTCCTGTTAATGGTGCACTCTGCCATTTCACATCACTCCTGACTCTGAACTTCCATAATTTTGGCAATCTGCCTTTTCCCAACAACTGTTTCTATAAGCATTTTTGTCAGCATTAAGCATCTATCAACTTGAATGTGACAGTCTACACTGCAGATATGTTCTCCTTTCAGTTATCTTCAGCTGTGGGGGCAATTTCACCAGTGCAATTTCTTGAGACTGACAGAATGAAGCAATAACATCTGCACCAGAATAAGCTACCTAAGCCTCAAGCAGAAAGAACCCAGCTATTGAAAACACCATCTTTACCTGTCTTCTCAGCCTTTCCAGCTGCCCTGTGAGGTTGTCACTGAACAAAGAAAAATCCCCAGTACAACTAAAAAGGTACAAATATTTGTTATAAAACCTACCAACAGATAATGTTGATGTAATTCAACTCTCCTGAGAAACCTACAGGCAATATGGCCCACAGGGCACAGAGGTCTACCTACCTTTCTCCGCCATTCCTTTGGGATGCCTGTTGGCAGTCTGGCCACTGCTTTGAGAGCATCATGCCACTAAAAGTAAAAGCACACAAAAATGTAAAATATCCATCATTAGTTTAATGCTACAGTATAGCAACATTTACTACCTCACAGACACACATATTAGTTTCATTTTATTGCACACATTTCAGAGTTTAACTGCTTAATCCACTCACAGGGAAGATACAGATTAATTACTTGATGATGGGACAAAAGTAAAATATTCTAGGATACAAGGATTTACGAAATATCTGAGTAAACAATGAAAGCCTATTCCATTTTCCAAATACGACTGAAACAGCTCTTGATGCAATTGCAAATAATATGCTTTCATTTAATATTATGATGACAAATGCACTTCTGAACTAGGGCAAGCACCTTGACTTCAAAGAGCCCACTCCTTCACAAACTCAAGAGAAAAATAAATCAAATTACCTGCTGAAAACCATTTTGACCTAAAGATGGCTCAAGAGTGAATTTCAATTTTGTATCAACCCCTAAAAAGAAAAATGAAAAAAATAAAGGTCATTATTTCATTTAGTTAAGAAGACAAAAATAAGCCAAAAAACTCCAAACACAGAAATCCCACAGCTGAAACAAGAACACAAAACTTTATTTTTCTGTTTTAACAATTACATTTCAACCTGTTTTGGTAAATTTTTTCTTCACAGTAGATTCAAGGAACATGTTAAGAAGTACACGGACAAAATGATTTTAAAATGCAGTAACATGCTCTCTAATTATGTAGTTTTGCACAAGTCATTTCACTAATATTCATATAGTTCACTATTCTACAAACTATACAAGTACACTGCAAACTGTCACGTGCATCCACAGAAAAATACATGTGCAGAGACTGTTTATGTTCATCAATGTCAGCTTCTTGACATTAAGTCAGTCAAAACTAATTTATAAGTTTGGTGTGCTGAAATTATTTTACTGTTCAGAAAATATTCTTTTTAATAATTCTTCAGACCATAATGCACATTTGGTCAGTACTGTTATTTAAGCTTAGATTTTATTTTGGTGACATGAGCAAACTATTTTACTTGTTATGAAGCAGGCCTACTAATTGTTCATACAATATTACATAAGACACCAGAATCTCAAGTGGATCCCAATGTGGCACTGGAATATGCCAGAACATGATCAAGAGTAAAATCTTTAATTTGCTTTCCATCCCGCTGTTTGAACATACAATTCCTTGGTCTTTCAAGTGCCGCTGTCCAGAACTCAGGTGCTGAACACGGCATCAGATCTCATCCCCTCCCTCCTGTCTACTGGCACAAAGAATGAAGCCCTCTTTTATTTTCTCTCTATAATTTAATGCAGTGGTATTATTCCATATTTACAATCATGTTATACATAGTTTCTCATATTTCTAGAATATGAAGCCAAACATTTTTAATATAGAAATAAATGTATACAACATACACACACACATATATACACACACACAGAAAACCCAAAGAGATTATAATCCTGCAAGGTTTTAAGTATGCAACATCCATGCTATTCAACTCACCAGTAATACCCTATTCTTTGGAGGTCTAAACCTACAAGTCTGACAGAAAACCCAACTGTAGTGGCATTTGCTATTTATGGAATGTAAAATGCCTTTGAGCATTTGCATATTGATGGGGTGGTAAGTAATTTTAAAGTCTTACTATCTGATAAATGTATATATAAAGACAAAACCTTCTTCTCCATGTCTTTTTTTTTTCCTTTGTTGGGTTTGAGTGAATAGAAACAACAAAAAAAATCATGCAAACTCCAGCACTATTTAGAATTTTAGCATTTTAGCATTGCATCACTGAGACCTGGGGATTAGTGCTTTCATTTCCCTACTTCAGATCTAAAAGACATGCTTGTCAGATCTAGAAAAATAAAGACTTCAAACCATAATAGATGTGTCCTGAAAAAATATTGAAGGATTAACAGCTATTCCTGGAAGTAACTGTTTATTAGTATTCCTTCCCACAGCACAATAGCACTCGGTGGGGACTCCTAATAGATAAACCTTTTCATAATAATTCAAAGCTATGTAACAATGCCAGTAACCTACTGTACCACATTTGCTGAAATTGGAAAATGTGAACTTCATTCTCAAGAGAAAAAGAAAGTACTGTAAAACCCTCATCATACAAAAATACATCATGACCAAGAACTCCTTTTGTTAATGTAACAAATGCTGACACATTCCCTAACACAACCTTGTAGCAAAGAACCAACAGCCTTCCAAAACAGCCATGTATTCATTTCCAACCCAGCAGCCAAATATTAATTACTTCACAGTTGTCTAAGACTTCAAAGATCCCAGTAACAACTTCTCTCTCTGTCTTAGAAGCTTCCTAAGAAAGACACAAGATACTTCCAGGTCTTCAAAAGATCACGTATAGCAAGATAAAATCTCAGAGCAAGGCAAAAATCTATCTATAGTTACACGAACATCATGATCAGGGAGCTCACATTACAGTCAACGTACATGTCCCTTCTGAGACTGAAATGAGACCCTTCAAATGAGACCCTTGATTAAATGAGACTGAAATCCATCTACAAAAGTTAATTATACCACAGCAAATGATTAAGACAGGTGTGAAAATTACTGTAAATGAGAATTACATCACATAGTAACATCAGACTACACAGAGAACTCTCTTCAGTATGGTACGAAACTTCCTGGTCAGGCCATACATAACAATTTCTCATAAAAGCCATGGAATCTCTGTCCCTTTATTTGTTCCTCATTAGCAGTATTTTCCAAATCAAATTATGTGACAGTTTTGCGTGAGGGGAGGGGAAGAACCATGGAGAATGAACCCCAGAACTTATACAACTTGTTCCTCATTCCCACCCTTTTTAAAGAATTTATACTTCCTAAAATCAAAAAATTATAACATTGCTTAATAAAAAAACACAGAAAGTAAGCATGTAAAAAAAGCTGCAACCATACAGGGAAAGGTAAACAGAAAATCTGGAGCAACATCTCATTGCCCATTACTTATTTCTGGCACAAGAACCATCTTACTACATGCAGATTCTGCACTCTGCTCAAGGAATTCGACCCTGAGTTTAGAGCTTCAAGGAAACTAATGCCTATCCCTAATTCAACCTCTCTTGGTTTCCTAATCCTTCCTTTCGCCATCATTCCAGCTTTTTTACTCAGTTGTCTTTTCTCCATAAAATAACTTAGACTCCCCAATAGCTTCTTCCCCCCTCAGAAGAGGAGGGACCCCACACCCATACAACCCTACCCATTTTCACTGGATTTTCCCATTTCTGACAATCCTCCATATTTGGGTTACATTCCTCTCCATTACATAAATACATGCTTTTGCAAAAAAGACCCCTTCAAGCTTTATGAGAACTTTTCTTCCCAGCTCCTCTGCAGGGACAGCCTGGCATAGATGTGCAACACACAGAGCACTATTTCCTACTGTAAGTGTTGCCAGCACAACTCATCCCTTTCACATCAAATCAGCTAGGCTGTAGTGTCATTTGACATATTAAATATCACCTCCAGTTCATACACTTTCAACTGATTCTTCATATCTGAGAAGCACATTAACTCATATCAGCAGGAATATGTTGGGAACACACTGGAATTATTAGCTCCAGGAATACAAGGACACACAAAGCTTGACAACAGATTTCTGAAGGGTAGGGGAATGACAAAATAAGCTCTGTGCAATGCCCTTCCAAGCCTGTCACCAGAAACCACTGCAGAAAAGTTACATATTTTTTTTAAAAAAATAGGAAAATATACCCCCCAAACCACAGTCTTCTAAGTTTTCCTGTGTAAAATACACAGCAACTCCTGACAAGAAAAGGCTATAAGAGGGAAGATTATATCCCTAGGATTCCCAGACTCTAGCTGACTGCCACTACATAACCAAAATGTAGCACAGAACCACACGAAGAGCCACAAGAGGGGAGAAAAATACTGTCAGCCAAGTAACAAATTCCCAGTCCACTCTCAGTAATATTAAACAAAAGGGTAGGAAAAAAATCTGCATTTTTTTCAGAACTATCAAACCAGAAGAAAGTGTAAGGAGATTATGTGTCTTGATGCACATTTGTGAGCTATAAAGACATAGCTATAAACTTGCAAATTAGCACTATAGGTTCTCGGCTGTACTTCACAGCTGTAGAAACCTCTCCCACTGAATGCAAATAAATATTTCATAAAAAATAAACAAGGAAAAAGGTCTAAAGCAGCTTTGTGTGCAGTAGGAGTCCATACTTGAGGAAAAAGAAGTGTCAGTGTAAACTATCACATTCTGCTGCTTGCTGTTTCAAGAAGATTCTTAGCCTTGCAATTTATCTTGAAAAGTAACATTCTGAGTAACTCTGTATGAAAACGCTTGTATCAGGAGCCAGAACTCACTGCCAGGTATCAAAGCACATCTAAAATCTCCAGTCCAGAAAGACTTCTCAGTAGAGACAGCTAATAGAGACACTAAGTAAATCGGAAGAATATTTCATCCAGCATATTTTTTAATGCTCATTAGGTGTCCTGAGCCCACTACTCCATGAAAACATGTATTCTGAACTGGGTTATTGTCTTTACCTACACATGAACAACATGGAAACCTCAAACCAGTGGGATTTTTAGGACTATAGCATTCATAGTTACACCTCCAATCACATTCCCTGCTCTTTGTGTGAGTGTAAATACAAGAATGTCATTATCTGGATAACGTCATTACATGGGATAACAGCAGACTACTGTTGGAGCAGGGGTCTTTGAGAATTACAAGTCAGGAAATCTCCTTGAAAATAGCAATCCCATCTGTACCAAAATGTACCAAAATCTGTACCAAAATGTACCCAAGACCTTATTAATAACAGCTTCTGAAATTAATCTCAAACACAGAGGCAGTGAGCATTGTGGGCTTGATGCACACATAGCTAGTACAACAGGAAACTGATCCTTATTTATTTTCATGTATTGCTCCATGCTTCAGTGGATCTCCAGCTTGCATGCTTTGCAAATGCCTAAAATTAGGCAAAAGACCAAAAACGTTTTAGCTACGAGCAACAGTTCTACCACGGTAAATTAAATTTAAATGTCTTGATATTTCATTTTTGAAAAATTAAAAATTTTAATAGCAGGCAACTAGAACCTAGCATTCAGTCGTGATCACCCATCTTTGCTTCTGTTGAGAGCCCACCTCCCCGGAGTAAACATATGTTGTTTTCTGACCACCCAGTTCTTAAAAGATTTTGATACTGAAGCAGGATCTAGAAAACATAGCTGCAGAGCTGATGCCTTCCCCTTGGAATAGGCATGGTTGCAAATTTAGACAACACCCTACCGCAGACAAAGGCTGGGCGGGAGGAGGGGTCTCTAGCAGGTCAAGAGTTAGCAGGTGTATCGGGAAAGGTTTGGGGTGGCTGCGAGGAGGCTTCGGGGCAGAAAGCCGAGTCGCCGATCCCACGGGAGAGAGGTCGGAGGGAGAAAAGCAGTAGGGACAGACGACACAAAAGCGCTGCGAGGCGGCGACGCCGGACGGGAGGACCAAGGAAAGGACCGGGAGATCTGGAGAGCGGAGCCGGGATCCGCGGGCGAGGCGGGACACGAGCAGGAGGAGTCCCCCGGGGCAGGGGCAGCGCGCTGCCTTCTCCGCAGGGCCCCGGCCGCCCCCGCCCCTCCCGCCGGGGCCCGGCCCTCTCGCCGCCGGGGCCGCCTCGCACCCGCCGCGGTGCCTCCGCCGCTCCCCAGCCCGGGGCCACCTCGCAGGCCCCGCCGCTGCCCGCTCCAGGCCGGCCCGGGCGGGAGCGCCGCGCTCCGGACACGCCGCCGGCCCCAGGCCGCGACCGCGGCGCCCCGCGCCGGCCGGGCCCCGCCGGGGCTGCCGCAGCTGCGGCCGGAGAGGCGCATCTCCCTCGGGCCGGGGTCGGCCCCGGGCGCTGCCCCCCGCCCCGCCGCCCCTACCCGCGGCCCTCATCGCCCGCCGGCCGCCTCCTTCTCCTCTCCGAGCCGACCCCGAGGCCCCGGCCGCTCCCCCCCGCTCCGGTAAGCCGCTTACGGGGCGGCAGCCGCCGCCTCGCCCGGCCGGCGCGGGTACCTGGCTCTAAGGTGCACAGCAGGCGCGGCGCGGTCCGGGAGATGCAGCTGCGCTTCTTGAGCACGTTGCTGAGGATGGTGCCCACGCCGCCGCCCGAGCTCTGCCGCTTCAGGCATCGCCCCCCGCGCCGCAGCGAGCCCGTGAGCCTGTCCTGCCGCATGGTACCCGGGGCTCGCCCTAGGGCGGCGGGGTGGGGGGCATGGCGTGCGGGGACCCGCACTGCAGACAGCCGAGTCCGAGTGCTGAAGAGAACAGGGAGAACAAGGAGAGGAGAAAGACAAAAAGGGAAAAGGAAAAAAAAAAAATCTGTTCCCGCCCACAATCCTAGCATCACTGCCTGAATAAACCAGCAGCCTCTCCTCCTCTTCCTCCTCCAGCACCACCTGGAAAGCAGCGGGCGAGGGGAGCAGCAGCTCTGGTTACAAATAAAGGGAGCCCCAGCGGCAGTGGCGGGGCTCAACTGCGCCAAAGGGCTTGAGGACAGCTGCACAACCCCCGGGCTGCACGGGACCACCCGACAGGGGCAATGCGGACACGGCTCGCTTGACGCCTGTTAACAGGCGGCAACATTGACATTTCTCCCGAGAATCAAACAAGCTAAATATCCGCCAGAGTCTTCTCACGCGGTACTCGGGCCTACAGCTGGACATTAAAAAGATAGTACTTGCTGCCCCTTTCAAAGAGCTGTCCTCCGAAGGTGTCACACAAGCACTATCAGACCATGGAGCAAGGGGAAGAGGGAAGAGTTTTAACAGTATGTCAGTGCCAGGGCAGGCTGGGGTCCTGCTCAGTGACAGCCCCAGCAGCAGCACAGTTTCTGTTTCTCACTCTCCAGCAGAGACACCCTGAACATTCTCAGCTAAAATAACAGCCTTTTCTATGAATATACATTGCAACTGCATTTACAAGTAATAAATACACTATGCACTAAATAGTTAAAAGAAGCTATTCAAAAGCACTTTATTAGATGCATTTTCCAGTGCTATTTGGCCTAAGAGCATCTTAAAAGGGTTTCAGAGATCCTCAAACTAGTGGTTTGATTGACAAGAAGGAAAAGCATTTGAAATAATGATAGCTTCTATCACCTAAACCACTCAGCATTTGTGTGGAAGGAGAGCAGATTTATCACACCACATTAGTCAGGCTCAAAGGCCAAACTACCAGAAGTCTCAGTCTACCTGCCAACAACTGTAGCTTTGAAACATTTTGCTCCTTTATTAAAAAAATGCGTTTCTCAGTCATGTTATAAAGAGAAAACTAGCAACAGATTAGCAGTAAAGCTAACTATGTAAAAGACACAATATAAAACAGAATCAAGCCTTTTTTAAAGTCATAACTATCTTTAGAAGTCACCGTTAAGCTTTCAGAGAAGTGTGATTTTGATCATGCCTCTTTAAATATCTGCTTGCGTTTTGGAGAAAAGTCACTACATTTGAGCTGTTAACTTGCACTCTGAATAGATAATTAAGTCTGCGTGTCGGTGGTTCTTTTTTTAACAGAGGTGACACTTCCCTGCTGATGTAGATGATGCAAATCACTTTATTTCAGTGCCAGCTGGAGATGATGATTTAGTGGTTAAAGCATCAAATTTGAAATCAATTAGTCTCCCTAGGTGTACAGATTGTACCAATGGGAATATAACAGCAACATTTAAATACAGAAATAGCCATATTATCTCTGTAATATTATTCTCCTCTTGCCTGAGCACCTTTTGCAAATAGCACGACATCGTTCGTGGATCATTTCAAGACTGACTAATCCAATACCATATGCTTTGTTGCCCAAAGTCTCAGAAGCCATAACCAAAGTTTCAGAAACCACTCATTATCCAGACAGTGAGAATCAGTCATCGCACTAAACTGTGTTACCCACAATTTTTAAACAATTAGAAATCAGGTCTAAGAAAGACATCAATATTTAACTGATGAAGATAACCAGCTCTCAAAATGAGAATTCAGTATCCCCATTATTGCTATTTCTCCTACTTGTCACCTTGTCTCTACAATAAAACTGGAAACAATCATGACAATCCTACTGTGACTGGGCACACAGATACTTCCAAGCATACCATTACGGAGCTTTCCCACATGCCAGCCAATTAATACAATGTTATTCTGAAAGAAAAAATGCAAAATCGAACTTCAGGAGACAAAATTAAGAAATCAAGCCATACTAATAGGTTTGATGACTCACTGGATCATTAGTACAAATGGATTTTAGACGCAGGGATAAGCTTCCCATTAAGCATACATATACATATCTTAAGGGCTAGAACCTAGCTTCTAGAAAAGTGAATGGCACTGGGTTTTAATCACTGATCAGGCAAAGCCTCTAATTTGCCTGTGGCAAGATGTGTGGACCCTCATGAATCTAATTTGATCCAGTGCATAGAAGTCTGGTCATGTCCACAAGCCTACATCTGCATTTACTGACAAGACAGATTCAGAAAGGATTTTGAGGAGGAAAAAAAAAATCAAAATGTTTGGCTAGGCAAGATATTTCAGCTCCAGTATTTTGTAATAATCAACATGAGACTTTGCTTTTTTTCCTCCCTCTCTAGTTCATGTATTCCCTCCCACAATACAGAGTCACTTAGTGAAAAACCTTACATCCTTATTTGGTACCTCTTTACAATCTTACCACCATCTGCTACACATGCCATTTTAAGGCCAGAGAACTTCTTAACGATACTATGTGTATGCTTGTTCCTTTGTTACAATGAACCTTAGGATGGTCAGTCCCAAGATCAGCAGGAGGTTTTGACCAAATTTACCTTAAACCTCTCCATTCTTTAGCCTACTTCTGCCTGCACTGGAACAATGAGGTAAAACACAGGCTGCAAGAAAGGAACAATGAGTACAAACAGATGGGGCAGCGACAGGAACAGCAGCAGAAGTGGGACCACAGAGCAATCTCACTTTTAAAGAATCTATTTGTTTGCATGGAACTTTAAATACCCAAGCCCAGGACTACTAGAAGGCACAATTCACCACCTCTCTTTTGATGTATGCTAAGAAGACTGAATTTAATTAAAAGACTTAAAATGGTAAGATATCTTCAGCTGGGTCACTGCATTTCATGACCTCCACGTCCTCCTCTTTATTTCACAGAAAATTGTAGAGACCTCCCTTGATTCTGATTTGCATCTCAACATCCCAGTAAAACAGTAAAAGTGGGAAGAAAGCTTATTTGCCACAATTCTCAACACCAATGTCAGCAAAAATGCTTAAAGTGACATGCACCCATGAAAAAAAAAATATAGTAAATATATTGTATGATAATACTGCAATATGATTCGTCCAAGAGGATTTTGGAAATTACACTTAAATAGCGGCACTACAGCAGCTGACAGTACAGCAAATATCTGAAAGAAATATATATCAATAGGTCGAGGGGTGAAATATACTGCAGCTACAAGGGAAGACCTGTTGTATTGACCAAATCATAGGTTCATTGTCTGCTAAACCCCAGAGCTCCACATAGTACTTTAAAGTGCCCCAAAAATGTATCCAGAATATGTAACCCTATTACCATAGGGTTTTAAATAGCTCTACGGAAGTTAGCAAATAAACCAACATATGTTTTGACGTGCATTGTAGTTCACCATGAGACTCCAAAGAAAAAATATTTCACTTTCAAATTACAGTATACAAGAGAAAACAAATGGAATTAAATATGTCCGCATTAGAGACAAGAAAAGGCAAGCTAGTTTGAGATTCTCCCAGAAGGCAAAACTATTTTAAATACATTTAGACCATTAAATCATCTCCATCACTGCAGCACAAAATTCGTATCCTACCCAGTTCTATGTATGTTCTATTATTAAACATCCCCTCTGTAAAAACAGCCCTGCTTCCTTCTGCTTGATCCTAAAAGCCTAAAAACAAGCACAACCCACCTGGAGTTTCACACTCCTCCAATGCACAAGATGGAGCCAACTCTGACAGCATGAAAAGAGGTCTCTAGCTTGTTGGGTCCTTGACACCACAGAGGCACAGGTGTTACAGCAATGCTATAGCATGAACACAAAAGCTCTCTTGAACACAAAGGCCTGTGAGGTGGCACAGCCCAACATTCTTCCCACCTCGGCTTGCAAGGGGAGCATTCTCTCCTGCACGGCCCCTCCATACCACAGCCCGTGGTACTGATGTGCTGCCTCAGACAGTGCAGGGAGTGCATGTTGATCCACCAGTCACCTGCAACTACTGTGTGGACCAGCAAGCACAAGCCTGTAGCACTGTTTTGTGTATCTGTTTGCATCACTGTTGCAGGAGCACCTAACAAGGGAGTCTATGGAGAAATTTGTGTTATACATCAGGAGAAACATGATTATGGACTAACAGATTCAGTTCTACTATCAAGCTGGTTTCTGTTGCCAGACAAGTAATCCAGCGTTGTCTTTGCTGCACAAAGAATGGCTCCAGTAAAAATACAGAAACAAATTTTTGCTACTGTATTTGTGCCTAGAGAAGGTTAATTTTACCTACTTGTTGAAAGCAGGGCTCAGGAAAATGGTGCAATGTGTTCACACGCTACAGTCTCATCAACACAGCTATAATATTTAAAATATTTTCATTGCATTAGTCATCATTTGTATCACTTTGTACACAAATGTCACAAAAGAGGTCAAGACCTCGTTGTGTTCTATATCAGATATCACAGACAAAAGCTGCAGAACCAATCCTTGTCTACAAAGGTATTCAGCACAAATATAAACTACACAATGGACAGGAAATAACATCTATGATTTCCAGGAACAGAGAACAAAATTTATATTATTTAGTCTAAGGAAGCATGCAGCTAGTCAAATATTTCCTCTTCCTTTAGACTTCAGGCACATAACCTTATTTCTTATTTCCCCCTTCCAAAACTGCGAGCATGGTAATTACACTTTAATACAGCCTTCTTTTTAAGGTAGCCTTAAAACAGCACACTTTTGACAGAGCTTTTGACAGAGAAGCTGGGAAATTCTCTTGTTTATAGGTAAGATATCTGAAAAAGAATATTGCTTGCATGTTGTTTAGCCATATCTATTGAGGACTAATCTTGAGACAATCATTAAAATAGCACTGTTTAGTATGGTATATATCTTTCAACAGGAAATTAATCCACAAGTCTGAAACTCATGTAAGATGCTCACAGTTGCATATGTGCTACATGGTCCTTCAGCTCACAGTCAGGACTTCAGACTCAAGATTCTTTGTTGTGATCTTTAGTTGTGGGGTTCTGGTTTTTTTTACATAATGCTCCCTTTTTCCTCCAACACACATTATCCACTCCTGCCTTCTGTACTACACACTTGGATACACTAGGACAGGATTGATGAGAGGAGAGAAGAAGGTGCCCTTCAGTACAGCAAGCATCCCCTACCCATAAGTGTAGGTTGCAATTTATTTTTTGAGAGTGATGGACAGTTCTAGTAAGGGTACTTTCAAGTTGAATAATGTTCATAATCATACTGCTTCTTGAAATTTTTGGCAGATACACCCTGAAAAGTATGTCAAAGTTTTCCAGCATTAGTGAAAGCACTTGAAAATATATCTGCAAATCAACTATGGAAGCAGTTTACAGCACAATGGGATGGAGCTGGGATGACCAGTTTCCCCATCTAGTGAGGCATCACATTCCTGGGCAGTGAATTAGTGCAGATAAGGCTGACTGCAGTCCCTCAATCCCTTGGTTGTTCATAGAGTATCACAAGATGCTTATGCAACTGGATCATGTAGGTGAGCATATGAAAGACTTCAAAAGCATTTCAGGTTGCTAAAACAGACATACAGATGTGCCTGCAATCCCCCTGAACCTACTCATAACCTCTTTCCATTTGTAGATACATAATTGTTCAAATGAATGAGGGATGTGCAGAAAGACTTAACATTTGTATAGTAGCAGAACTACAGGCAGCAACAGCAGACCTGCATAAATCCGCCTCCCAGATCTGAACTCAATCCAGTAGAGCAAAAAAGCTCCCGTTTTTCCAGAGTTCTTAAAAAAAAACCCTCAGCAGCAAGCCAGAAGCTTTTCTTAAACCTGTCTACAACATAATCACATCAAGCTAACACTGAATATATTAATATTCAAATGCTTTACTTCACAAATTATAAACTCTCCTGTGTCACCATGTCTCACCACCACACCATTAATAAGCATGTATTCTGTAGTATCTGGAGTTCCTAGGTCAAACTAGTTTTGAGAATAGAAGAATTTAAATTTGCTGATAAACCAGCAATGCTGAGCACACAAGTGACAGCAACTAGTGCCAATGGGCTGGGTACAAAGGATGGCTTATTTCACTATAAGGCCATCACAGGGAATGGACTGTTTCCAGAGCTTAAAAGGAGAGAATTGAAAGAATTCCCAAAAGTAGAAACTGACTCATGTTTTCTAAACATCATGCAGCACAGATCACAGGTGCCTCAAGTATTTCAGAAAAATCCCAAAACCTTACTGACATTACAAAGCAGATGTGGTGTGGAAAGTTTTAACATATAGTTCAATAGCTACACTGAAAGAACAAGACAGATATTTAACTCAGAACTATCTATGTGGGAAACAAAAAAGTGCTTAGACCAATTTTGTTTGATCAGAAGACAGCAGTTAGTTCACCTTATTATGCCAATAATAGAGGACAACAAACTTACACAAGTACACCTGATATACTATTAAAGCAATCTGTATTCGCTGCAGTGCCTGTAAATCCTAATTCTGGGCTCCAACACTATTGCTATAGTTACTGCACAAGTACAGCAAAACCTCAGACTGTCTGCTTTAAAAAACAAACAAACAAATAAACAAAAACACATTAGCAGACAGATAAGTACAGGCTGCCAGCCAGATGATACTGAAAAGCATAGTGGACAGTATTCTTAATATAAGAGCTGCTATTGTTTCTATAGCCTTCATGGCAGAGATGAGCTCCAGGGGACACACCACGAATGCATAAGGTCAATGAGAGTGTTAAGAGATCAGGTTTTAATCATCAACATGTTCAACATGGTGAAACATCTTTAAGAAAATGCCAGCATGGAAGCAAATTGAAAATGTACTTGTTTTAAAACACTTGCGGGATGCAAGTAGGAGGAATGAGCCAAGCTTGAATACTAAGTAAGAAATTATGAGGATGGGACAACAGAGAAAAAAGTAGGTTCTGAAGAGTTTTGGATGTGAAAGCAACAAGAGGAAGACAGACTAGATTTACATTGACCATAATAAAAGCACACTAGTATTCATGAAAACATATATACAAACACTAAAACAGGTGATTAATCCAAGTATGAAGTCCACTTAATGTTTAATTCTTTGTTCATATATATGTTGCCTTCCAAAAGGAGGAAAGTACACCCAACAGAAAAAGGAGCTTGCAGAAATTTCCAAATGCCATGTTCCACATGCTTCTAACAAGCTCTTAATCAGAGAAAAATAATAGATAAGTGGATAGATATCTCCGTCTTGTAAAATTGGCTGTGTGTCTGTAATTCAACAACAGCATCTAGGTTCCTTATTATATCTTTTAAAATTTGGTTCAAATGCATAAATGAACTCTGAAGTTATAATTTCCACTTGAGGAACAGTAATGAAGAAAGTAAAAGGAGGTGGAGAATCAATTTATTTTACTTCTTGCCTTCATGTGCCAACTATAGCAGTAAAGCTATAGTAGATGCATCTCATGAGCAAGCTAAAAGATGTGTCATGCAAGCACTGTTAAAGTAACAATATATTTTAACTGCTGTAGTAACCAGTAGCATAAAGTCTAGAGTTAACAACTGGAATAAAAGTCATAGCAATGCTTACATGGTTGATAAAATAGAGAGAGAAAACCTTTTAAATGAAATACAAAGTAAGGAATTGAAGTGAGGTTTTGAGAGCAAATGACCTTTTTGTCAGATAAATTGTGTCTACAAAAGAAATTCAAAACATTGTTTTGGTAAGGCATATATTAAAAAGAAAAACAGTTGAAGAAGCCTATGTAATAAAAAAATGTTGCTGAAAAGAATGATCATAAAAGTTAAGAAATGTTTCCTAACCTTGCTAAACAATATGAAGCAAATGCATATCTCGGCCAGTAGCTACTCCAGAATTCCACTTAAATGCTACATGGTAATTTAAAAAATATGTCACCAACTCAGCAGAAAAACTAATATAATACATGAAAAAAAGAATTCTGACAAAAGGTATGATTTGTAGGTATGCTTAAGATAATATTGCAGAAAAGTGGAGGTCATAGCAGGTCCCAGATCTAAAACTGAACTTCTCTTCCTTTATTAGAATCTGATTATTGGCTTAGCACCTATCATAAAAATTGAATTTTACAGTGTGAATTACCAGCTTCATTGATCTAAACTGCTATTTCAGAAACAGCAGGATTTTTACTTGCCCAACAAAATGAAAAAAAGCAAAATGATCCCAAATCCCCAAAACAAGATTTATCCACAAATAGAATACTTAGAAAGATTTTAGATCAAAATTTAATTGCTAAAGTTAGAAAATTTATAATGATGAAATCTCCTTCGCTATTTCTACCAATGAGCATTGGGTAAGACAAGAAATTAGCAATAACATGTTGGGGGAAAAAACCCCAAAACCCAAACAAATAATGAAAACCATGCAAACACACAAAAAATAAAATGTTAGCTATTAATGATGCCTAATCCAGCCCAAGAAATGTTCATGGTCTGTATTTGGCCATATGTATTGGCAAGGAAAACATGTTGATCATTACCAGGTTCTGTGATTTTTAGGAAGTTACCAATAATTTATAGAGAACTAAATTTAGAAGCTGTTTCAATGCTGACAAAACATAGCAAGTAGGTTCCAATTTTTATTAAGAAAAAAGATAAATGATAGGCTTGTAAGTAAGATCATCTAATGTGAAAATGGAACATAGACTTGACTTCTCTGGCAAATTTCAAGGGTATGTGAGGAGCACTCATTTACTGCTCAGTAAATCAAACTTAGGTTGTTAACAGCTTCAAGGAGAAAAACATTTTAAAAATGTGAGATTCACATTTAACTCTTCCTTCAGAGTTGCTCCAGTGCAGAATCATAAGCAGGACTATTGATCCAGACAGACTAAGCTCCACAGTCTACTTTCCTAGCATCTTTTTTTTTTTAACACCAAGCTATCTCAAAGCTGCAGAAACATAGCTGCTGGCACTGCCTGATGCTCCATAAATAAGTCTATTCCTAGCGCTAATTATCCCAAGCAGCTGCTATCCTCCATTTGATCCTCAGTATCCAGGAAATCTTTTCTTCAAAGGCTAATGTGACCAAAGAATGCACCACTTGGAGATAAAATGCATCTGTGTTACTTAAAGGCCATATACCCTGTTGGTTATTTTCACTGAATGCCCATTAGCCCTCCTACAAGTTCACAATGTTCGGGAGTTTTTTGTGGGTTTTTTTTTTTTTTTTTTAAGAAAGGAGCATTTCAGTAGGAAAAAGAACAGCATCACTTCTTGTACAGAAGTGTAACCCCCAGCAGAACAAAAGAGAAGGCAGTGCTGAGACTATGCATACAATCTAAGAGAACTTTTCCTCTCAGGGTGTTTCCACATCCAAAAGCTTGTCAGAAAAAGATTAAAGACTGAAACGACATGACATTACAGTTATGCAGCTCACATAGCCACCCCTGCTGTGAGCTTTACACACAAACCCTTACATCTTGATTGCCCAGTATTTGCCACAGATGCTGTGGCTCTCACTACCTGCAGGTATTGGAGAAGATCTACAATCAGTCCAGAACTGCAAAGATTTGTGAAATATGAATGTATACTCCGGTGCATTTCTCACACATCACTGTTCCCATGTGGCCTTTGACACCACTGGTTGTAGAGCCAGCTTCCTTGCAAATTTCCAGTTAGTGCAATGAACTCCTAGGTTATAGCCTGGATGCTGAAAACGCCTTGCAATAAAGCACACAAATGCTTTTGTACACAGACATGCAGGCTGAGCCCTTTGTTCAGCTGGGCCCTGCATCCCACTCCTGCCCCCATGGCCAAGATTCACCCTGCCCCAGGGCGGACATGCAGCTGCTCTCCTGCAGCAGGATGAGCTGTTACACACTCTCCCTGAACCTATGTGGAAATTGGCACTTAACCTCATTTAATCACAATTATCCCTGGGTGACCAAATAAAAGCTTTTCCAGTTTTTCAGGGAACTATTAGACTAACAAAACTTTACCGTTGATCAAGTATCCATTTGAATAGCTTCAACTGAGCAGAGAGAACAGCAGTGCCTGCCAGTTATTTCTACTCTCATGACTGACTGACAGGGACTGTAGACAGAGAACAGGCTGTTCTGAATTCGCTGTCTCCAAACAGCAGCATCCTTCCTCTACTACGCCTTCACAATTTGAGCTAATCAAATCCCACCTTCCAAAGTTACTGTAGTATCAGAAAATAAGAGATCACTGGTTTGAGAACCACTTTTTGCAGGCAAATTAGTATAGAAATACTACAAGTATTGCTTGATAAGTAATCTAAAAAGCTCCACACACAATAATCTGTTGCATTAATCCCTATTTCTAATACTAAGGAAGTATTTTATATAACAAGCACTCTCCAATACATCAACTTCTCATGGCACAGCTGTTATGAAAAGTGTAATTCAGTGAAGTCAAAATTCTACATGCATTACAAAGCTACTCCTGTGAAGCTGGCTATGACTTTGTAACAGCAACAGGATTACTGTTACACAGAAAAGTATGGAGAAGCAGCTAAACAGCCAGCCTCCAAGTTATATGCATACCCGAAATAAACACAACCTCCAGTGCAGCACTAACTCAAACAATTTCATTGTTGTCACAGCTGCTAGCACACTGACAAAGGACAGTTACAACATCCTACACCAGATGCTGCAGGACAAGAATTTGATCATGACTCTGTGATCTGTACATCCCTATACTAAACAGTCTGCATTTCCTGTCACTAACCGGGCCTAGATAGAGCAGCCAAATTATTGCTTACAGAATGATTTACTGAATTTACTGTTCAGTTCCATGATAAACAATGAAATATTTATTCTGCAAAATATTTCTTTTATGTTGTAACTATATTCAGCTGTTACTATCCCATCAAGTTTCTACATCGTTAAAAAAATACTGCTGAACTATTTATTAGGGAGAAAGGGAGGAAAGAAAGAAAGAGAACTATGTGTAGTTAGATAATCAGTGGCTGATTCTCTCACCACCTCAGGTGGCCATTGCAGGGTGCTCCTTTCATTTTAGAGGCTAAGGCCAACTACAGAACACACCTACACAAAACACTTCAGACATGCAAATTTAGTCCCACTACACCCTCACCCCAGATGTCTGCCATCTCCCAGGGTGTGGGAAATAGAAAAAGTAGAAAACTCTCAGAAGCTGTGTGAATGCAAAACTCAGAATAGAAGAATGCAAGAATACAGATACACAAGGACAAGAAACAGTAAGGCTGTGTTTTTAAGCTGTGCAGAGATAGGCCTTAGAAAATATGATAAGCAAGATAATAGAAAAATGTAAGTTTAATAATAAAGCTTTATCCATTGTTTTTAAGCTAACAACAAGCAAGCATTGTTAAAAGTAAGGTGTACGTGTAACTTTAATAATTGGCTTAAGCAAATGCTTGTAAGCTTTTAACAATATCTTATTGGCTAGAAAACTTTTTAAAAGACCTTGTAATGAAGAGAATTTCAGCTGTTATTGTTATGGTGAGAGCTTTCACAATCTCCCATGTCCCACCCTGTAATAAGGCTGATGTGCTGAAATAAAAGCTCTAAGCCCACCATACCTGCAGCCCCATCCCTGTATTACTCTTAAGATCCAACGGACCAGGGCAAGCATTCCAAGTAGGGTGAGATGGAAGGCTGCAAGAGCATGGCTATGCATTTCACAGTGCCCACAGCTCATACAGAAGTGGAACACCACAGCTGGTTGATCAGGGTCTCCCAGGTCTCACCACGCTGCTGTGGGTGAAGGGCTGGTGTGTCTCAGAGCAGCAGACACCTGTTTCTGTGTGAGGCACATTTGGGGCCAAGTTTGATGCTCAACAGGCAGAATTGAACAGGCAACTGAAGGCTCTCTCTTCTCAGAGGCAAGTGCCCTGAGGTCAGCTGTTCATTTTGCTCAGCTTCCACCAAGCCCTGAACCCCTGGCATCTCCCTTTCTGAGGAAAATATCACCCCTCCAGACACAGCAACTCACTGTACTGGAAAATGAGTGGCAGCAGTGAACCAAAAGGCAGCACCTTGCTCAAGGACATCACGATTCTTAGTCAGCAGGCTCCACAGTGTCCCCAGGAATTTACCAAAACCAGTGACCCCAGCTCTGAATGCAGCCAATTCCCTATTAGCAGTAGCAGTAGAACGACATTTAAAAGAAAAATGTGCCAGTCAGGTGTAGTTTTATACTCTGTGCTGATACTGAGCACAGCCCAGAGTCACTAAAACAGACTCGCAGGGCTTTTAACAAAGGCAATCTTACCTCTAGCTACTGTCACTAGTCAAAGCAGCCACCAAGAGAGTTTGCTTAGTTAAATCCTGAAGAATATAGCTGAAGGAGCCCATGATAAAAGCCATTTCCAAGAATTGCTCAAATTTTAGCCAATTATGAGATGGTATTTTTTCTGAGGGGTCTGGGAGGTACTTTTGGTAGACGTAAGACACTTCAGTGGTGAGAGTTAGGGACAAGGAAAGTATCTGACACAGAAAAATAAGGATTCATATAACCCCTACAGACTCAGAAGGAAAACATATGGTTTAGGAATGCATGTGGGCTCCTCAGCTCCCTAACCAGCCTGGCAATCCCAGTGCTGAGCAGCCAGGGAGTGAGCTGCAGAGATGGCTTGCTGAATGTTCCCAGGAGGATCTCTGTAATACAGTTGGTTGAAACCACTTTAATGGAAAAGTCTGACATAAAATATCAGTTTGTGGAAAGCAAAGTCCTTCATAGCAAAATGTCATCCTTGATGAAAACAGATTGCCAAATGCTAAAAGCATGATTTTTGACTCTTCTTAGGATTAAACTTTATCATCTTACTTGAAAATAGCTCGTTACATAATACAAAATGAAAAAGGCATCTGAACAAAGCATTTTAGTTTGAAATGCAAGCTTTCAGAATTTTGCTTCATAAGCAATTGACTCTTGTGAGTGGGTGTTTTATTTTATGCTGGAACAAGATATTTTAGTTGCTGTATCCTTAAAGCAGAATTTCCCTCAAAAGTGTGGATTCAGGTTCTGTAATGCTCCAAGCACTTAGTTCTTGCCACCTTTTGAATCTGATATTCTGCAGTGACACAGACCACAAGAACTTCTCAGTTGATATATGACCAAATTAGACAGCAAATCCAGCCTCTTTCTTTCAAGGAAAAAAGAAAGAAAAAAAAATATCTTTTCAACATCAGAAAAGTAACAAAACTTTACTTCACCTCAGGAGTTAAGAAACTGAAATTAGCCTCAAAGTGGCCTCTGAGAGGTACCAAATCTGCACAATCACACCATTTTCCAGGTTTTTAAGAAAACTGCACAGTTTGCCAATTTAGAATTTATATTCCAGTTTTATTTTCACAGCAAGAGAAGACGGCAATCAGTTTAAGTATTTTAATTAGCCTGACAAGGGCTTTTATTGACTCACACACCAGTCAGCATTCTGGGGCTAGCACAGATCATCCTGAGGAGGTGGCTGGAGACTGTGAAGTGGGGTGGTCTCTCTCCCTAGGGCTAACCACTGCTACTGCTCATCAAGTGACCAAAGACATCAAAATTCATTATTTACAAGATCATACATACTCTGTGTTCACCTCCCATCAGCATCACAATTATACTTCAAATCTGGGTGCTACACTGATAGTTCTCTAGAAGACTATCCTGTGAGAGGGAGGGGACACAGTACTACACCAGTACTTGACTGACTTGTTGCTCTGTTAAACTACTCCCCAAGTCCCAGAATCCTGGCTGTGCTGCTCAAAGACCAGTTCCAAGATTGTATTCTCATCAAAAGAAAGTAACCATGGAATTCACTGCCTAAAAACTCCTTGGGATTATTCTGTTAGTGATTAGTTGTCAGTCTGCATTACACACAGCTGTTGTTATATTTGACAACAGTCAAACTCTCTCCTAGTCTAAGAGAAACTCAGAACACTCAAGCTAATTTATATTAGCAAATACTAAACATGATACACACCTACTTATTGAAACATTTCTTCATGCCCTGATGCACAGCAAAGAAGGCTGCTGTTTGCAGCCCTTCCCCTCTGAGCCTAATGTTAAGAAAAAAAGCAATCCTTCTCAGCCCAGGCTCCAATTGCAATTGAGTAAGCTTTCAGATTTTCCAGAATCTTTGCTGGCTGAAGCTGAATGAAGTATGTTAGTCAAATGGCATTTAATTTTATATTCATCACTATAGGTGGCTCTTTTGAAGGGGTTTTCAATAATATTTTCAAAAATGACACAATTTATTAATAATGCTGTGTAACAGTAAACAAGTCAGTTAAGACCATACTTAGATCTAAAGCCATTTTGCTTTGTGCATGCCCATCCCAAGGGACCAGCAGGTGAATGTCACCATCCAGATCAAAAAGAACTGCTGCCCAGTGGCCCAGTGCAGCTGATGGACCAAGCACACAGCTACCATCCCCACTGAACCAAGCTCCAGCCTCAGTAAATACAGGTTCTCTCCTTTTCTAACATCTCCTTTACCTCACTCTTGGCAAACCAGCACAAGACACAGAATGGATCAGAAAACCCTTGCTGACCAGTGCTCAGCCCACCTCCACTAAACTGCCATAGCGGTAATATTCACTGAGTAACTCAAGTCTTCATAAAAAAGTAAAAAATTAAACCACAGCAGTTGGGGTGCTCCAGGCTAAAGCACATTTATACAACTGCAACAGTACATCAAACTACTGGGAAGTGAGTGGGAAGAGACAGATTAGCCACAGGCAAAATCTGATATGCATGAATTATTACATATGTACCTAAGTATTTGCTCCATGTTGCAAGACATCTCATCCAGAACAAAATCAATCACCGAATCACAAAACACCAGGTTGGAAGGGACCTCAAGGATCATCAACTTTTCTCAACAAAAGTATGGTCTAGACAAGATGCCCAAGCATCCTGTCCCGCCAAATCTTAAAAACATCCAACACTGAGGAATCCACCACTTTCCTGGAGACATTATTTCAGTGGCTGATTGTTTTCATTGCAAAAAATTTTCTCTCCTTCAAGACCCTTATCAAGTTCAAGCACAATCAAATCAATATTAGCTGTATCCACACTATATTGTGTTAAAGTTGTTCTTACACCTTTAACCAAATTTTACACTATGAACTAAAAATTGTGGATTTCTGGCTTGGTTTTGTAACTGTCTTGAGGGGAGAGGATGGGTGGAAAAAATGGGCAAGTAGATAATTAGTACATGCAGGAAAAAGACAACAAAGAACATCTGAAGGGGACCAAGGAATAATGTGAAGAAAACTCAAGTACAGGGAGTAATCTGGGTAGACACTGCAAGATAGACAAGATGCAGGGATGGGGAAAATGGAACACAGCTGAGAAGTCCAGTATTTAAAGCTTGGGTCATTTAAGAAAAGTTAATAAAGCATATGGCAGGAAAAAAATATAAGATGGGACAGGACACAGAGATGCAGTAGGACCGAGGGAAGAAGGGAATGAGGAGACAGAAAACAGAAATTTAATCTAGATGTACGAGTACTTTTTGCATATCTAAGTTGCGCTTTTTCAGGTGTGATCTTGCTCAGCTCTTTCCTATTAAATTTGTGCAAATAACATCAGCCAGTGCTTTCCCAGTTTCCTCTGAATTCCACACCCTGCAAGAAAAGTTGATGCTATAGGGACAGAACCTCGTTCTCAGAAATTGAGGAGACTTCATAGCCCAGCCTTCTACCAGGAAACTGTTCATGCTCTGGGGACGTGCAGGGGACAAATCTATGCCCAGATGATGCCACTTCATGCTGCCTTTCTATCCAGTTAAGATGCACTCAAAGAGATCACAAACACCACTAATAAATACAGGCATAGCCCTCTGAATTTCTGTAGCTGGATCCAAAAACATTCAGTTCATTTAGTCAGAAGCTTCTGAATAACTTTGACAACCATGTGGGAATTAATGATTTCAGTTATAATTAAAAAGCCATTTCTTATTGTTTTCAATCTATTTCACATAAGAAAACTAGTATTTCCTTTGAGAATAACATTTATTTGACAACCTTATGCTAAGCCTTTTCATCCAACTCTTGCCTGACCACATTTGTAAAGCACTTCCCTTCATGTTTAAGGAAGGTCAATGGCCTTTGTATCCTTATCAAAACCAGAGATACACATCTAGTTGTGCACAAAATAAAATATTCTGTCTCCCTCTACTGGCTCTGCATTAAATCAAGCCAAAAAAAGGAAAAGAAAAAATAGAAAGCAAATGTTTATGTTATCTTCGAGAATTCTACACAGAAGCAATGCTCAAATAACAGAAGATTAATACTTTAATCATGATTTCTAAACAAGTATTACAAGAGAGAATACTAAGGATCTTACTGGACACAGCATGAGGCCCATTTAAAGTTAGGTACATAGTACCACCACAGCAACACAGCTATGACAGACAAATTATTTATATCCTTAGGAAATTTTCTACCAGAATTATTTCTTCATTAAAAATACAAGGGAATATTAATTAACTTTCTGTTTCTGTAACTTCAGCTTATTTTATATTGAATCATATTTAAGCATTCCTGCTTGCTTCCAGACAGACTGACTTACAATTGAGCTAGATGCTTTTATTTCTAAATAAATTATAGATAATACATGGTTTTGGTTTGGGCTGTTTGTTGGTTGCCTTTTGGGTTTGTTTTAATTAAAATCAATCCAAATTTTTCATTCAAGGAATTTCTGGTTTGCAATTTGACCAATCAAAATGTATTTTGAAATGACAGCAAGCTGTCACTATATAAAATACAAGAGATGTCTTTTACATACTCTTTAGATGACAGCTGCAAAACCTTGTTTTTTTACTGAATTCTGCTTTTCTTAAATGAGACAATTAAGTGCATAAAGCACTCTACTTAGTTTCTAATATGGACTTAAAATAGTTCATAGTGCTCCAGAACAAACATACATCTTTTCCTACCCCAAATAACTCAAAATCATAAGAGTAAGAGAAACAAGTGCCATGTTTGGCATGAGGTCATCACTGTGATTTCTTTCTTACTAATTTTCTTCACTGAAGAATTTCATTTAAATTTGGGTAAAAAAAGCATTACTAAAATGAAACTCTTCATTCATATATCTTACAAACCAGAAGTACAGCACAGTGTACTGATTTTATCATATATTCTACAGTACAATTTATCGTTCCTTTAACAGAGCCATGACCATTCATGTGTCCAACCAAAATGCATTTCACTCTGCAGTGAATTTTGTTTTCTATGGTAACACCTTTTTGGATACAAAACATGCATCACCTGCTAAGGACAAGGGTCAGCAGCGTAATGTGAAACACAGCAAGTTATGAAGTTTTTCCTGGCAACTGTTCCTCCACATCTACTCTGCCCACTCCAGGGGGGAAGCCATTGGTAGTCCTGAAGCACAAGCAAGTCAGCTGTGGGCTCCCAAAGCTGTCAGGGGGCCAGGCCTTTTCTGTGCATGCAGCAGAGACCAAGAGCCAGCACAGGTCTAAGACTGAGGAGTGGATAGCTCCCTGTGTGAGCTGCAGAACTCATAGATCTGAACTTTCTGACACTTAACACAGTTTTGAGCATAGAGTTTTTTAAACAGTACCTGTTTTTTTCTCTATGTAGAAAAAAATTAAAGCATTAGAGACATTATGTCAGAAAATAAGAGATCAAATTTATCAGCCCTGTAATTTCTGAACGAACTGAAATTACCACTAGGAGTTAATTTGCAAGCAGCAATCAAAAAAAGTCAGACAGAATTTCCATCTTTTCATGAAACAGTATTTGTTTACAATTGGTCTGTACAGGTTGCTTAAAGGTAGCATTTGAATATCTGAACGTGAACACCTGAACTTAAAGTTAATGGGAAACTACAATTCTACTTCTACATAAAGATTCCACTATGTGAGGAAGAAAACATTCAGAATTTACGGTCAAATCCTCTAAATATGCAGAATATTCAAGTAGTCTCATTTAAAAGGGGACTACAGTATATGCTTCCACACTAGTGGCATGGAGGCCTTGGTTATCAAGATGTTAAGAAAAGTTTTTGAGAAGAAATATTCCTACACAGTAGATGACAGCCAAGAATTTTCATGCCAGGTTTAAGTAAAACAAAGGAACGCTTTCAAAAATTAAATTAAAAATTAAGTTTCACATTAATAGACAAGCTTTTACCTTGACTACATTAGCACATGCCACTACAGTAAAATTCTTTTAGTAAAGTCTTTACATGCACCTCAAAGCTCCTACAGACATTTTTATGAAAAGACCATGCTTTATTTACTGTACCTGAACATTTCTGTACCTGTCAGGCTGCATGTTAACAAAAAAATAAGATGGAACATTAGGTTATTTTCACGCATCCTTTCCAAAGGCATAATTTCTATTTATTCTTACATATGATATTACATGTAGTTTTACTTTAGAAGAACTACCAAAAAGCACTTCAGTCTATCTTAAGGTAACAACTTTGCCAAATCAAATAAAAAAGTTTTACTGTGCAGAAAAAAAAAAGACTAAACAATTAAAGAACAACATTTTCTTCTTTTCCCCACACAATCTCCCAGAAAGCCTCAAAACACTGATCCTGATAAAGAGCTTCGAGGGAAGTAGGTTAGTTTTTACTAATACTCCTCACCTTGGATCAGCTTGGTAGAAAGGAGTTACACAGAATTGACAGCTGAGGCTACAGCAGCTTACCCAGCAGAGCTAGTTGAATTTTGCCTGTTTCCAGGTACTACTGACATAATTAGAAGTCACTCATATCTAAGGAATAGCATAGCCTGGCCTCCTGATTTTAAATTAAGTGTGAGGACTTAGATGAAACACTGCCCACATTAATGAAATAAACTATTTACACAGAAAGTACTTACAACGTTTCTGGGAAACTGCCTGTAAACAAGCTGTGACAATGTCGCAGTTCTTCTGGACTTTTTGTACAAGCCTGTCTTTCTGCTTCAGAAGACGGAGCAACTTTGCTGATTGAACGGAAATTCTGTAATTCAGTTCTCGTTTTATAGTTGTTAATTCATCAACGTCTGCCAACAAGCAGAGAAAACAACTTCAGTACAGGCCAAAACATTCACAAACAGCTTATTGTAGTTGACATGCAAAGGCACTCGCCCTAGAGATGTTTACAAATACAAGCTTTCTATAAATGACAAGTTCTATTGACTGGGGTAATTCCCAGTTATAAACACTTTCAGAATCCCAGCCAAAGTCTTTATTTTCTTTTAAACAAAAGTACTTTCATTTATTGCAGATTTATTGCACAGAGTATGAATCTTAACAATTATGCTGTTATAAATTCCTAGGAACGTGACAGACACAGACAGAATATAGGGACAATAGTGCAACCAGGGGATACATTTTAAATACAGTACCTTTCTGAAGCTGCTCCTGCATGAACAAGATATACATTGGTAACAGACAAGGGAACATGTTCAAGAAGATACCTACAAAGCTACAAATGCGACTCCAGAATAACCTTTAAGTGAGAAATTCTTTCCACTAAGATGCAACTAGATGGCTTCAGTCATGGCCTCAGTTATTTCCACTGGTCAGTTACAGTGACACCAGACCCCTTCATCAAAATGTCTCAGCTTAGTGCTAATATTTCTCTTGTCCCCCCATGAGGTGAGCTTCAGCACCAGAAAAGGGAGTTGCTGGGGAGATGTTTTAAGTCCATTTATTTTTCTGAGTCCTCTACTCTGTTCTCAGAGGCTCCCCCCACCAGTGAAATCCTAGGTCTTGGCTATCACATGTTGACCTCTTCAGCTCCTCCCTGTAATAGCGTGGTACAGCTTGCCACCAGCATCTACACAACTGCCTGCTCCCTGCAGCTAAGTTTTCAAATTATCACTTTCAATGCAACCCCTGTCCCCTGATGCTGGAAAGGAAATCAACCCAAAAAATCCATTCTTCAGTAACCTGATCTAATGAGAAATATATGTACGCATCCAGGAAAAGTGGAATGGTAAACAGCTCAGCTCATGTGGCAAAACTTATTCAGTAATTCTGGAGAGCTTAAGGAAAAGGACAAATTAGGCTGAAATGACCATCAACCATGGGCTAGTGAAAAGTATGACTGCAAGGATGGGGGAGCCACTGATAAAAAAAATACTGCATTTTATAACCACTACCCTGTTACAGCAGCTGGTGCTCAGATGGAATTCTCAATCACTTGTACCAGGCAAGGTAATTTAAAACTAGATCTATGCACTTGAAAGCAAAGAAAAAAAAATGCATTTGTACTAATTTATACAGTCACTACCAGAATTGTCTGGCGAGTTTTACTCTTCCCCACACATGTCAGTTAGCTGTGCCCATAAAAACCAATAACTTGGCAGTGAAACTAATGAGTTGAAATACCACAAGATATATTTCTGAACAAAAAAATTTCCTGTTGAGTCCCAGGTTGCCAAAGGACACACAGAAGAACTTGAGCTACATCCTAGTAACATCAGATGGCGTGTCATCTCATTAAGAAGCCAAACACGGAAGCAGATAGCTGTTTGTACAGCTCTGAAAAACAGGCATATTTAGTCACCTCTTGGGTTTTTTCCTCATCAAAAGGAAAAGTGATTAAACATCAGGACACAAGAGGCCTTTGTTCTCTTTTCATTGGATCAATTTGGAGTTACACATCTCAGTCTTTCACAAGCATGCACTCATGCACTGTTGAGGCTACCTAACTTTCATAAAAATTCTTTGAAAATTTCATTTAGATTCTGATTGACTCCAGCATTTACATTTTTCATTACACTCCTTTTTTTTCCCCAGAAGACATGCCGACCTCTAAATAAGCTTTACAGTTGTCCACTTTAGCTTATGTCCAGTGGAATTAAGAGGCCCTGAGAAAAAGTCTCTCTTATGACACTGTATGTATAGGATCTCTTCTAGATTCAGAAAATAAGGACTAAATGAAAGAAAGAAAGAGAAAGAAAGAAAGAGAAAGAAAGTAAGAGAAAGAAAGTAAGAGAAAGAAAGAAAGAAAGAGAAAGAAAGAGAAAGAAAGAGAAAGAAAGAAAGAGAAAGAAAGAAAGAGAAAGAAAGAAAGAAAGAAAGAGAAAGAAGAAAGAAAGAGAAAGAAAGAAAGAGAAAGAAAGAGAAACTGGACATCTATTCATTACTGTAAGTGAGAAAAAGCACCAAACTCGCAAAAACACAAAAGCTTAGGAAGCCTGTCACAGAATCTAGTAGCAGATGACCCTAACTCGGCTCCTAGGGCACTTGAAACAAAAGACGGGAGAACAGCACAAGAGACCGTAGTCTAAAGGAGCTCCCAGATAACAGCACATGGGAAGCTTCTAGGAGCCAGTGCCATGCAGAAGGCCTGATATGGACACACAGACGCACATAGACACGTGCGCGCAGGCAGGGAGGGCACCTGCGGGCAGGACTCCCTTGCAGGCACAGAGGAAAAGCGAGGCACAGGGGCAGCTCCTGGCCCCGGCGGGGCAGGCAGGCGGGGCGGGCTGTACCTTTCAGCCGCAGGTACTCGACCTGGCTCGGCCGCTGCTGCAGCTCCCGGAGGGCGCGGGAGCGGGCGCTGCCCGAGGGGGCGGCCGCTTCGCCGGCGCTGTACAGCTCGGTGAGCAGCCCGCTCACCAGCGACGAGGTGCGGCTGGACCGGCCGCTGCCGGGACCCGCCTCGTCCTCGTCCTCCTCCTCCTCGGCCAGGCTGTCGGCGCTGCTGCCCGCCCGGCCGCCCGCGCCGGCCTCCGCCGCATCCATCTTCGCGCCGCCGGGTTCCGGGCTCGTCCCGTTCCACGGTCACACGCCGGTGTGGGGCGGGCAGAGGAAAGGGAAGCGGACGGGAGAGCCCAGGCAGGAACGCCGCGCCCGGCTCCGCTCCCTCCCCGCGTACCGTGGTAGAGGCCGGGGCGGGGGCGCTGCACCTGCCCAGGGGCGGGGAGGGCGGGGAGCTCGCTCCGCCTCGGGGCGGTGACACCGGGCGCGGTGACACGGCACGGTACCCGTGCACCGTGCGGCTGCCACGGAGGTCACCGCCGTCCTGCCGGCCGTCCCGCTCCTGCTCCACCGCTGGAGGGCCGGCCGGGTTTTGCCAGCAATTCAGTACCTGTGCTATGGCCGAACCCCATGGCGCCGGAGCGCATGGCGGGGTCCGCACGGGACCTGGGCTCTGTCTGTGGCACCGGTGGCGCTGCAGGGAGGCCCGGCCACACGCGTAACAGCCGCGACTAATTCAGGTCAGGAATCGACAGAACCACAGAACGTGTAAGGTTGAGTGGTCCAACCTCCCTGCTCAGGCAGGGTCATCCCAGAGCACATTGCACAGGACTGCGTCCAGACAGGTCTCGAATATCTCCAGCGAGAGAAACTCCACAACCTCTCTGGGCAACCTGTTCCAGTGCACAGTCAGCGGCACAGTAAAGAAGTTCTTCCTCATGTTCAGGTGGAACTTCCTGTGCGTCAGTCTCTGCCCGTTGCCTCTTGGTTGACATAAACATTTTGATACCGAGAAGAGCGGTCTCCATCTTTTCGGCACGCCTCCCGTGGATGTTTATCCGCCCCTCGGCAGCGGAGCCCGGCGGTCCCGCCTGGGAAGCGCCTCCGCGGCAGCGCAGGGCGGGGGCGGGGCCTGGGGCGGGAGCACGTGATTCCCCCCCCGCCCTCCCCGGG